>NC_039367.1:39294911-39594911 GCF_003573695.1 Papaver somniferum | reverse complement strand
CATATGGACCGATTTGCAACATTTTGTTTATTGGGTGCGCAACGGATATAGATGTTGCACACCCAAATCCGTTGGTCAAAACAAATAATACGTTGCACCATATCCTAATAATTAAATAGAAAATAAAAAACTAGGACACACTTGTCTTTGTAAGTATAGTTGAGGACTTCAATGTCGATTCCCACCTTATTATTGTTTTTTTCTTTCTTTTTTATTTTCATTTTCCTTGCTTCCCTCTCTCTCAGTACATCTAGTTCTCCCCTTCTCCTCCTTTCCTTTTTTCGTCTCTTCTAATTCTAAATCTAGATCTGCAAAATTAAAACTAAATTTTCAGAAATTAAAACCCGTTTCTCCTAAACCCTAATCTCATTTCAAAAACTGAATCAAACCCAATCTTTTAATAAATCAAACGTTAACCCTAGAAATCGTTTTTTTTTTCAGGGAAGTTAAATGATTATGTGTGCTTGATTCCAACCTCAAATTTCTTTCTCTAGTGATGAATTAATGGATTTTGCAGGGTACATATAACCATAATCTTCTTACTTGTTTTTGTTATTAATTATTGATTTATTTTGACCTAATCTATGAATAGCATCTCTTGGTAGGTATTGTTCTTTAAAGATTTTGTTCCAATCGCAAGTTTTTTTGTATGGTGAGAACTAATGGATCCTGCAAGGTACGTATAACCCTAATCTGCTTCCCTTTTTTTTCCCTATTATTGCTTTATTTTGAGTTGATTTTATGAATAATAATATAAATTGGTAGCTAATATTTTCTGTAGATTTTGCAATATTTGTTTTTGTTACTGTATTTTAGTATGGCTTTTTTGGTAGTGGTGATGCAGGGTAAAGTTGAAGATTTGGCAGTAGTTCGCGGAGATTTTTCATTCCTAGGGGTTTGTTGCAGTGGGTGGAGATGTTGGTGGTAGTTGTTGGCTGTAAGTGGGTGGTGCTTTTTTCTTGTTGTAGTTGTTAATGGTGGTTTGGTATTGAAGATGGAGGTTCTGCAGATGTTGGGATTTGGGTGTCTATTGGTGTTGTTGTTGGTGGTGTATTGATAATGTTGATTTTTCCTACGTTCATGCCACCTGATGCTCGCACCCAAGAACTGATCAATGAAAAATTGAAAAAGTCAGAAGATCTTGGTAAATGATGAGTCAAATCTTTATGATTGAACTGGATTCTACTTGTGTGCTTTTTTTAATTCGGCTTTGAAGTCGCATGAGTTTGATTTTTTTCCACCATTCTGCTTTCCCATATGATCTACAGGTGAGCAAGGAATGGTAGATGAAGCACAGAAAGCACTTGAGGAAGCTGAGGCTTTAAAGAAGGTTTATTTTCTCTCAGAGCTATTCATAAATGATAGTACATCTTACTGGCTTTTCTATTTTTCTTTTAGTTGGCTGCTAGGCAGGACCCAGTTTTGGATTTTTCCAAGTATATTGCGGCAGATGTACGCAATGTGAGTTTATCTTCCTCTCATTTAATTTTTTTCCCCACATCAAGCCAGCAGAAACCGTAGGAGTTTCTTGGTTTCAAAATATAAGTTTTCCATAGTTTGGAGCGTTAAAATTTCGCATTGCAACTCTATATTGCCTATAGAACGTGAATTGTTAAAATACAGTCAAGTTATATGGAAGTTGGTAATGTACATCATATGAGTTATTCTAAAGTTATATGAAGTTGGTAATATATGTTCTCTTAAACCACATCTTACTATACCTGAAATTATCGTCGGGATTTTTTTTTATTACTGTAAATGGGTTTGAACGTATATAAGTGTTGCTCAAATTAGATTAGTACGTTGTCTAAATTAATGAAGCGTTGCACAAATTAAAGAATCCGTTGCTCAAACTGCAAATTAAAACGTTGGTAAACCGGTTGAGCAACGCTTTTATGCGTTGCACAAAGTAATTTGCCCAACGGATTTTCGCGTTGCAAAAAGATTTGCTACGCCATATTTCCAACGGATATATGCGTTGGTGAAATTCATTGCAACGCGTATATCCGTCATAAATCGGATGTTTTGGTGTAGTGTTAGAGTTTTATCAACTCTTTATCAGCATCTTCTCTTTCATCAGAGATAGACATAGATGTTTCGTAACTCCTAGATCATGAGTCAACGAAGTAGTAACATCTTCAACTTTTGAGTATTCATACTCTTGCATTACGTTAACTGAATCAGACATTAGATTCAATTCTTATAGGTTGGATCGCACCAAACACAGATTGTTAGATCTTTTCGTGTTTGCCTGCTCTGATACCAATTGAAAAGGCTAGGGTACCCAAATATACCTCAACCTAAAACTTTTCCTACCTATAAGTCCTTTCTCCGAAAGTGATTGTCTATGGACTGAGTCGAGACAATACAACTAATCGGTTCACACTTCGTGTGATCGTCTATGGATACGAGATCAAGACAATATAACAACGAAATATGTTACATGATAAAAAGGTTCGGACTGAATCAAACACAATAGGATTCACTTATCAAGTAAATAGGAGTTAACGTTTGTGTAATTTACTTTAATTATAATAAAACAATTATAATGAGGAAATATAAAGTAAATGGCACAACAATATATTGTTAACGAGGAAACCGCAAATGCAGAAAAACCCCGGGACCTTGTCCAGAATTGAATACTCTCAGGATTAAGTCGCTACACAAAATTACACCTAACTTCGTATAGTTGAGACCAAGCAACTAAAACTATAGTTCACCTAGTTCCGTCTGTATTCCCACGCCTCCGACCTTAGTCACGTACTTGGAACAATTCCTTTGGTTCGTATTCCAAACAGTAAAGGAACAACAAATCTGTTTGGTATCAACTCTCTTCAACCAAGTGATATGAGTCGGACAAAGGTTCTTCTGTTTATCTTAACATAAACTCCTTCGTCGGGTTCTTAGATCTATCTTATATTCAATTATCGAAGTAATCGTTTAAGATTAAGCCAACAACACTATTAATCCAAAGAATTGTGTTGATGCCGATCTACTCAATTAATTAATCCAATTTATCACAAGGATAAACCGATTATTAATTGGATCCTCTTTTACCGAAACAAGTATTGTGCACACCAAAGATTATGAACCCACAAATCAGAAATCTTCAATATCTTCTCCGTCTTCAAATCTTCTTAGATCTTCAATAATAACCTTCACACAATCACTTGAATCTCTTGTGATCAATCACGCACAGAACGGAGTATGTTAACAATGGATTATCACAAGATCGTCTTTAGAACTAACAACAGTCTAAAGATCCTTGTCGAAACTCTGAACTAGTTTGAGTGAATCTTATATCAGAAGAGAAGATTCTCAAGCATAAACAAACTAGATTCAATCAAAGTTCAACCACCGTTAGTCAATCAAATCAATGAAAACAAAGTATAAACCGCAAGTATCTAGTTTCCCACCAACGGTACACACTAGAGCTTCTCAATCCCAAAGAAGAATTTAAACTGAGCGGCCGTAAGAGATTTCGCCTAATTAGGTTACTCTCCTCTCCGAATAGGCAGCTACACCAGTAAAAACACAACAAAGAGGAAGCTTGTTGTTACGAAGGATTAGTTTGCTAGAAAGGCAAACTTCAAGTATTTATAGACAAGGAAGTTTGGACACCAAGGAATTTCCAAAACCGAAAATATTCTCAATATATTCATTAAAACACAAATTCGGTTTTCCTAATTCCAGGAAATGCTCTGTCCAAAAATAATGATCGAAATCTCTCGGAAAATCTCTAATTAGTAAATGCACATTACTAATTCTTATGTCCCTACAAAATGGAGTTAAATACCTTAATTAAAATATTCTTAACTTATTTTTGCTTCGATCATGGGATTCTCTTCCCTTAGCTATTAAGGAATAAATTGAACAATTAAATAATAAACATTCATAGCACGTGTTCAAAGTATGTCGACATACTTACTTTGTAAGTTCTCTTTCACACTTACAACCTTGAAACCGATTTGCCACACTTCCAAACAAGTTTATAATTGGTTCATCTGACTTTCAAGAACTGTGCGATTGATCAAATAACATTCAATCACAATCATGTGTTTATCGGTTCTACCAAAACAAGTTTCGGTTCTACCTTCCATGTGAGTATTGTGCATAGTCACACTAGCTTTCCAAAATTCGGTTGACTAGGTACTAGGATCGGTTCCCCACATATATATGGTATCTAACTTATATGTGTTGCACATGTCCATAGGATCGGTTCCCCTTTTCCTAAAAACGTGTTGCACATGTTCATAGGATCGGTTCCCCTTTCTGCTATAAACCTTGCTGCACCTCATACAAGGATCAGTTCCCCTTTGTGATGTACTGCACCTCTTACTAGGATCGGTTCCCCTTTCCCATATTTGGTCAGACATAAAATCACAAACCCGATCATACCATCTCAGGTGATTACTTAAGATCGGTTTCACTAATAAAAGTCATACCAATACATAAGTCGGGCCTTTGTGCATAGTTCTACCAAGAACACAACAAGTCGTGAACGGTTATACTCAATCACACATATTGGTTGTTCATCAGATATGCAATGAATAACAAAACCAATAACGCCTGGCAATTTGCTTTTCGGTTCACAAACAAGTTTATGAACTTACTTCCTTAGAACACATGTAAAACATTGTTCCCTAGGATGAAATCCTCACCTCATACCCATACATAATCACAGTAGCATTCAAATGATTATGACGATGTCTTATCTACAAAGTTTAATGGTTAAGCAATAAACCTCGTATTGTATTCCTTAATACTATGTCTATCTAGAGTTCAAATATGCTTCGCAGTTTTGTTTTCAATATGCACGACTTGAAAGATACGTTAGGGAATGAAACAGTTCAAGTCAAATATCACTAACCTCAAGTGGAAGAATGATTGTTGTCGTTGTAGATCCTTGCTTCTTTACATCTTCAAGACTTCGCAATACTTGTAATGTCTCATATCCTAATACTTTCAAGCTAACCTATACGAAGTTGACTCTAGTACATAATCAAGCGACTCTTAACATGAGTTTTGATTCACTAAAATATGACAACCAAACTTGACATACCAACGCTTGGTGGGTTCAACCGAGAAATGTTCTAACAAAATGGTTCAGTCGTCACATACCTCTTTGTTAATGAAGTTCTTCAAATGTCTTCGTCGATCTTCAGTCTTTGAGGGTTATTCGGTAATGTCTGATACTCAACTACCAACTTTTATACCTAGTCTGAGACTTGGTTTTAGTAGACTAAAAGTCAAGATAACGTTTTGTTCATCTAACATTGGCAACAAGCTTGAGATAATCTTACAAGTTCGACCTTGCAGTGCTCTAACAGGTTGTTCATTTTTAATGACCTTTCTACATCTTGATTTCCATATTTTCCACATGACAAAACCCAAACCATTCAAGATCTTATCCCTGACAACATTACGAGTAATAACCTGAAAGAAACTGATAATTCAATCTTTAAACACCAAATTCACTGTGCATTGGCCTAAAATATTATTCATAGCATTCCAGACATTCATTGTGAAACTACAATCTCTGAATAGATGTTGTGTTATTTTGCTATCTTGAGCACGGAATGGACAAACATTGTCAATAACATTAAAATATTTAGCCACCTTATCACCAACTGGAAAGCAATTTTGCACGCATTTCCACGGGAAATGAATGCTATTATTAGAAAAGTTTAGTTTTCCAAAAGTGGTTCCATACAACGTGATTTCTACAATTAGGTTAAGCCTTATAAGAATATTTTACTGGAAATAAACCGTGAGAGCTAGGTTTCCATCTAAGATAATCATTTTTTGCAAAAGGAATTCAAATTTCCATAATTTTCTCAAATGTGTCACCATCAAATAACGTATTAAGTACCTACACATTCCAACGTATAGTATTAGCACCATCAGTTAGAAGATATAATCTTGTTAGAAGATGCAGATTGATAGTCAATTGAAGAAGAAATAATGGGTACCCATCTATTCTTCCAAATGTTAATGGAATTGCCACCACTTACCTACCAACAATCATATTGCTTCATAATTTCCAACTCTCTACACACACCATTTCATATTCAATAGGCCCACGTAGTTAATACTATCTTTTAAAGGATCAAAATCATGAAAGTACTTACCTTTAAGGTGAATGCAACACTCTTCCGAATAATTTTCCTAATAAGACCTTATTCAGGATACTCGATTGTGTGATGTTTACGCCCACTAAATAGGGATTGCCATTTTCCCGACCCAAACCCATCCCCATGAGTACCCGCCCCTATTGGGTAGGATTTTACCCGTATAAATGGGGATGAGTTGAGGTATGGGTAATACCCGAAATCAGTAAAGCGGGGATGGAAAAGGTATGGGATTCAAGGTCCCCACCCCGTACCTTTCACGTTTTAAGGTTTTATACTCTTAGTTTAGGTCAAACGAATTATTTCATACTCTAATCCTATGGCTGAAATTAATAGAAAGAAAAAGTAAAAGAAATTGTAAAAGTTTTATCTAGTTTTTTTTTTATTATCTATTGCGGTCTGCGGAACAAGGAGATTAAGGTATGTTAAAAAACTTTGATTCTGTTCTACTATGATTAATGCGTATATCACTTAGTGATTATTTACACTTTATTTATCATTTGTAGCGTTACTAGCATACAAGAATCATCTTTTATTGATGGCTACTTGAATGAGATAGGGTCCTGCCTAGGTCAAACATTTTCATACTATGCCGTGATTTCTTTGAAATTAATTGCCATATACTAACTAAATTAATCACCCATGAATCATGATTTATTGATTGCTTGTTATTTTTCTGCCTAGGAATTAAAAGAAGTTTTTATACCAACTTTTTTTTTCTTTTATACCAACTGAATACTGATGTATTCATGTCTTGTATCCAAAGATTAATTAATTAACCACGTGATGTGTATATATTATACAGCTATTCCAAAGTTTTAACAAAATGACGACACAAGGTGAAACTGAACAGTCTCAACATCATGTCCAGACGATTACAAAATCTCCAACTTTAACTCATGTGGTGATCATGGTGAAACAGCAGAGGCAGATATTGTAGGTGATAGCGATGATGCACAAGGTGAAACCGACCAAAAAATATCGGGGAGGAAAAGACATAACGTGTGGAGCCACTTTGAAAAGAAAAACATAAAAGGGGAAGACAAAGCAGTGTGCAAAGACTGCAAAAAAGCATTAGGAAGCAAAATAAAAAATGTAACGAAGCATCTACATAAACACATGAAAAGATGTCCTCGACGTAAACAACAAGATATAAGACAATCAATAATCACTTCGAGTAAAAAAAATGACGGAAGAAGCCAACTCAATACATACAATTTCGATCAATCTATTGCTAGGAAGGAACTCGCTTACATGACAATTATACACGAGTATCCGCTTTCCATTGTTGAACATGCAGGATTTATGCGATATTCAAGTGAACTTCAATCATTGTTTAAGATGGTATCTCGGAGCACAATTAGAAGGGATATACTGAAAATCTACGATGAAGAAAAAACTAAAATAATGGAGATACTACAAAAACATCATGGTAAAATTGCATTACCTACTGATATGTGGACTAGCAAACAAAATAAAGGATATATGGTTATTACGGCTCATTTTATTGATGAATCTTGGACCTTGCAAAACCGAATTATCAGGTACGCGTATTCGTGTACTAGTCTAAATTTCTTTTTTCTCTATTTGATCATTATATTCTTGTATAATGATTTTGTATATTACCTCACTTCAAGCAATGTTAAAAACCACCAAGTGAATTTGGAAGCATATTCATAAATGAAAAAAGGATCACCCTAAATATTTTCCACTGTTTGATTAGTAGTTTGTTATAGATTACAGACTAATCCACTTTATTTTATTTTTTTATTCGGTTTATATATGTGTCATGTCCGCACACAGCTGAAGTCCTATCAGGCGCATTGATGGAGTGTTTACTACATTGGAATATTGATGGTAAGGTATCCACTCTAACTGTAGATAACTTCACCACTAATGATTGTATGATCAAACTTCTTTTGGAGAAACTGTCAAGTAATTTATTATCGGGCGGAGATTTATTTCATACTCGTCGTTGTGCACATATCTTAGCTCTTATAGTCAAGAAAGGATTAGAGGGGATCAAAGGAGCAATCGAGTTGATTCGTAATAATGTTGCTTATTGGAAAGCTACATCAAAACGAGTAGAAAAATTTGAAGATGCAGCCCGTCAGTTAAACATTTCGTGTATAAATAAGTTAGTGCTTGATTGTAAGACGAGATGGAACTCCACATATATGATTCTTAGTACCGCTATTAAGTATCAAAAGGTTTTTTATCGCCTAAAGCAACGCGAGTCACAGTATAATTATTTGCCCGATGAAGAAGATTGGTTGTTGGAAAAGGAGATGTGTGACAAACTGAAGATTTTCTATACCTTCACAAAGAAGTTCTCTGGAATAAAATATCCTACCACCAATCTTTTCTTTCCAAGTCTTTGTGAGATTAGATTTGTCACTAAATGAGTGGAAAAAATCTAAAATTAGTGTGATTGAGGAAATGGCCCTTGAAATGATAAAGAAGTTTGAAGAGTATTGGCTTGTGATTAATGGAGTAATGGTTGTAGCAATTATGTTGGATCCAAGATTTAAGATAAAATTGATTGAGTTTTATTTTCCGTAAATTTATGGCCAAGCTTTTTCAAGAGTCGAAATTGGTCGGGTACGTAATTTATGCGTTGATTTGGCAACAAAGTATGAGCTGAAAGTAAAATTTGCAGAAACATCGCTTAACCAAAATGATTTATCATTCACTTCGGAGATGTAAGGTTCTAATGATGACGTAGACCCTTTGGAAAAATTTGATATGTTTGTCTCTAATTCCACTCTTGTTAGTACTGGTAAGTCAGAATTAACCAATTATTTAGAGGGAGATCTTTTACCTAGGATTAGTAACTTTGACATACTAGTGTGGTGGAAGACAAACAGGATCGAATATCCAATCTTACAGTGCATGGATAGAGATATTTTAGCGATTCTCGTATCAACAGTTGCTTCTGAATCTGCTTTTAGTACTGGGGGTAGATTTGTGAGTATGCAACGTAATAGACTTCATCCAAAATCATTGGAAGCTTTGATGTGTGCTCAAGATTGGATGTGGTACATTCTAAAAAGTAAAATAATTCTAATTATGTTGCGATATTTTTTACATTTTATACATCTATATGGTTATATGATACATTTTTTTTACTTTGACTAGGTGGATCAAAATTCGATGGTGAAATACTTTGGGAAGAAATCGAAGCAGATGATGGGATGGTTAACATGTAAGAAGATGCTTAATAAAGCAGAATTAAGAACTAAAAGGAGTTTGTCATTTAGGAACCAATTATTTTTTTCATTTCTCGTTTTAAGTTGAATTTACAAATTTGAGATTTTAGATTCCATTTTTTTTAGAAATCATTATTGTTTGAAACATCATGTTTATATGTTTAAGTTGGTTATTAAATAAACACATTATAATTGAACTTAATGTTATGGTTAACCCATGGGGAAAACCGCCCCACATGGGTATTTCCCATGCCCGCCCCACCCCGCCCCAAATCATGCGGGTTGGGGAGGGTATGGCTTTTTATTTTTGAATGGGTCAGTGACTGAGACTGGCATACCCGTCCCACGACCAACCCTACCACTAAAGTTGTAGGTTGTATTATTTTCTGCCATTTTTAAAAATATACCAGAATACCAGGATCATGGAAGTACTACCTTTAAGGAGTTGAACCCATAAAAACTACGGTGAATGCAACACTTTTCCGAATAATTATGTGCAACACTTTTCCAAATAATTATGCTAATAAGGCCTTGTCCAGGATACCAGATTGTCTGATGTTTAAGCCCACTAGAGTTGTAGGTTGAGCTATTCCTGCCATTTTTAGAAATATATACTATTTTGGGAGATTACAAATTCGGTATTGGTGTGCCAGTTGGGGGTGAGAGCATTTTGCATGTTGTAAACGGTCTCCTAGAGTTGAAGGGTTATTATGACAAGATGTCAATGTTGTTTATTGACTTTTCTAACGCTTTCAACATGGTCTGCAGATCTCATCTTATCAAGGAGATTCGGCTTCATTATTCAGGTATTTCTCGATGGGTAGAATTTTGTTACACCAGGCCTGCTAGAATCTATTATGACCAGTATATTTTGTCTTCTGCACTAGGTGTCCAGCAAGGTGATCCTCTTGGTCCCCTTTTGTTTTCTTTGACATTTCATCCTCTTGTGAAGTCCATTAAATCCTGTTGCAAGCTTGATTTGCATGCGTGGTACCTAGATGATGGTACAATTATTGGTGATACACTCGAGGCGGCCAAGGATTTGAGCATAATAGATACTGAAGGGCCCAACAGAGGTTTGCATCTCAATATAAAGAAAACAAAGGTCTTTTGCCTTTCTGTGATCCCAGAAGTATTGTTGAAGGTGTATCCCCCCCTGATATTGGTAGACCTATTAATGATGTTAAGATTTTGAGCGATCCAGTGAGTTTGGGTCGGAATTTTATTAATAATATGATGTTGAGCAGGGTGAACAAGACCATTCAACTAACGTCTGCCATTAAAAAATTCAAGGACCCTCAAAGCGAAATGCTATTGCTTCGCAATTGCACCGGTGTGTCCAAATAATATTTTGCTATGCATAGTACCAATCCTGCGGCTCTTCAACAAGCTACTGATCTTTTTGATGGTCATTTGTTCCAGTATTTGAGACTCTTAATTACTGGTGACGGTGCGGGGTTTGGGCCACTGCAGCAGAGACTAGCTACCTTGCCTATCGAAGATGGAGGCCTTGGTATTTATACTATGGCGGACACTCGTACCTACTGTTATCTTTCCTCTAAGAGCCAGACTGCTTCGGTGCAAAAGGTGATTCTTGGTAACTTATTCTCAACAGACAAAGGTTCTGGTTATTACTTGGCTCTTCAGAATTTTATATATCCAGGTTTGTGGATTACCTTTAATCTATTGTGTCGATGATACACCCCCCCATTGCATTCCCTGACAGTTACTTATTTTGATGCGCTCAAGAAGCAAATCCCCAGCCAATTTTCTATGTCTGCAAGAGACTCCATTTTGTGGCAATGTAACCGTGTCAAACATGCGCAAGATTATCTTTTGGCTGTACCCATTAGTGGCTTAATCAATGCCTCGGACCAAGAAAATTTAGAGTTGTTCTTTGCTATCACCTTGGCATCCTTCTGTTTGTTGAGAATGGTTTGTACTCAAGTTGCATTAGATCTATGGACATCTTTTGTGATCATGCGCTCCATTGTGCTAAAAATGTTGGGATCAAGTTCCGCCATGACCTTGTGCGCGATGTAATTGCTGACATTTGTTACAAAGCTGGTGTGCATGCACGTAAAGAAGTTTCTCTTGGGTTTTTGTCTGACAATGACAATGACAATGATTTACGTCCTGCATACATCCTTTTCTTAACGGGGAAAATGATCAAGATGTTTGTATGGATGTCACAGGTGCCTCACCCTTCACTAGGGAAGGTCTTCGTGCTTTTTTCCAGGTAAAGCCATTTTGAATGTTGTTTCGCGCAAACGTACTAAATACTTGGTGATAGGTGCAATATTTTCACTAGTTAGGTACTCAAATACTTTGATTTCTTGATAGTTTTTCTATCATTATGCTTTGATGTTGTTTGCTTTTGAGTTTCTTAGGTTTTTGAGATCATCTTAACCAAAAGGAAGTGGTACTTGTTGAAATCCGGGATTTCTTTGCACCATCTCGAAGAGGACGAAAAGACGAAGCTAATGGCGAAAGAACGAGATCATTCTGATCTCGTATGAAGAAGTTACGAAAGAAAGGCAAAGTGGCGCGCACAGAATTGTTAAAATCACCCGCGCTTTTTACTAAAGGCAGCCACGAAATGTAAACTGAACTGTCAGTCTTCCAGGACTGACAATACATGAGACTACTAGTTGCTGCCATTATTACAACGGTGATGAAGTTCACAGAATGAGGTTGACGCTCGAACTGGGAATAAAGTAGAGCTCGAGTTTGAGTTCACAAGGATTTCTGGCAGAGATGGGAGTCTTAGAACTTTGGCTCGAGACGTAGGAATGATGGTCATTGCGAGTTTGGTTTGCTGCTGCCATTAATGGTGAAGCTGAAGATGAAATTGTGTTGCTTTGTCTCTGCAGCTGCGATGTTGAGAAATGGGGACTGCCATGGATAATGGTGCTTGATGGAGAAGCTCATGATGATGATCACGATGGTGCTGGTAATATTTTGATGGTCTGAGGTGTTGGTCGCGGTGGTATATAAATGGAGGAGTTGAGATATAGATGGAATAAACAAGGAAAGAAGCCGAGAATATCTTAAACCCAAACAAATAGAGCTTGGCAGTGGTTATAGAGATGTTCTGGTTGTTGTTGTTGTTAAATGGTGATGAGATGGCTGTGAAGATGGATTAGCTGTGATATTGAGAAAAATGGGAAGTTGACTGTGGTTCACGGTGATGGAGAGGATTCGAGTCTGTGGGATTGCTATGATCATGAAGACTGACAGTCATGGGAATCTTATGAAGATTTACGTGAATGAGTTGGAGATTGGCAGAGAGCTGAGCTTGATATGGTTATGAAACTATTTAGAGATGCAGTTCAGGTTGCTGCCAGCGACTGATGAAAGTTGGCAGAGAAGAAATGGAGTAGTTCTGATGATTCTCGGTGGTTGATGATATAAGATTTAATTTTATAGATAATTAATTTAGGATCGTTGAACTTCATGATAATCACACAATCAAAAATGCAAGAATAGGTTTATACGGAATACCTGGGATCGCAAATCCATCATACGTCGATCATCTTTGGAGCAGGGATAATACCTTGTGGAGGTCATGGTTTCTCTCTCTTGACCTTAGCTGTAATCAGTGGTAATTTCTTGGATACAATAGTAATGGTTATTGTTTCCCTTTCATAGGTAGAGAGAGGACCAGGTTCCTAGGGTTTTAGTATTAGACATTAGATCTCGACCGTCCATCAAGGAAGAGCATAAACAGGATACTAACTCCTTATATAAACCATGGATTAGATACTTAGTAATATCATAAATATAACCAGATTCTCACATGGACCCAATAGAGATAATTATCATATAAGAAATTATCTTACATTCTCCCACTGGTCCATATGATAATCTATAAATGGTTAATTGTAGGAAACGTAAGGCGCGCGTAATTGCTAAATAATAACTTTAGTGGTTAAAATACCTTGATCAAATAAGCTATTTATGCGAGTCATAGCGGTTGCACATTGTCTTGTTATCAACATGTTCCCTTCCATGTACCACAACATAAACAACTTATTCAACTAGGCCTTTAAGAGGAGTATCATAATGGTCTAGTGATGTCTATAAAAGAAAGACAATTTCTGTTAACTTTCATCCGTTCACATAGTGTATACTAAACATGGATACATAAATAATTCAGAATGACATTAATAAGAGCTCAATAAGTGTTCAAGAATAAGCACATAAATTAGCTGAAAATAATCAATTACTCCCACAGACCTAAGATTTCAATCTTTTCTTATGAGGTCTTAAAAGGTAATTGTTCATTAAGTGCATCTTCGAATGCAATTGTGCTTAAGTGATACATGAACAAAAATTGCTTCTGAATTTCCTAATTCACGCATATATACTCAAGGTTCATGTGTTTTGTTCCTTTTGTATCATATCGTGCTTTAATGCTGCGAAGCTAAGACGATAAATTTTAGCAATGTAGAGACAAACCTTAAGTCTCTAAGTCTCGCAGTCATAAATGTTCAAACTCAATTGTGGGACTAGCATTAATGGATTTTCCATTTATAGAATCCATACATCCATAAAACTGAAGTCCGAAAACCCAATCAACTCTAGTTGGGTTTGCTAACTAATTATAAGACATAAAAGTTAAGATAGTATCTCAAAATTCTTGATAGATTTCCCGTAATTTGTTCTTCGATTCTTAAGGCATTTAGTTAACATATTAACAACTTGTTATAAGTTTCATATCAGAATTAATACGTAATGAAGATTAAATTTATATCCTCTATCCAACATGAAATAAAATCTGTTAAGTATGTTATTATCTCAAAATTCTTCGAATATTCGATATATACCTTATATGAGAGCTTTAGTAATCCATATGATATGTATTATCACATGGTAAGCTTCATTGATATCCTTTATTTCAAAAAATATAGAGACATGCATAAAGTCAAGATCACTACTTGTATACATGACCAAGAGTATATATTTCTCCCACTGATCTTGAGGTATATGCATAAATCTGTAATAATTTCATTCAAAACTTGAAACATTTATAGTTTTGTTGAATTTCATATACCATTATGGGAGGCTGCTTAAATTTCATACTCTTACTTCTAAAAATTGTAGACTAAGATTTATCATTAATAAAGGCTATTTTCACATTTGAGTAATGCAACTCTTAAATCATACTGAGCTACTAATAATACTATGATAATTCTGAATAAGTCTTTCTTTGACATGAGAGAAAAACTTACTTATAATCAATGCATCATTTCAATAAAATCTTTGGATGCACTTCGGGCTTTATATCATTTAGTTATGCCATTATAGTCATGCTAGGGATGAAATACCCACTTGCACACAACTATTTTGTGCTGTTCGTGCAACTAAATAATATCCCGGACTTGACGTTCAACCATTGATTTTATCTCACATAGCATCAACCCATTAACCAAAATTATTATTATACACATAATAGTTTGTGAACCTAAAACCGAGTCTTTGCCATTCCATATCAAAATGTAATAAATTCTTGTAAGAAAATCACTGAAACAACATGAATATTTTTTTTTAATCTCTGTTGAGACCTTCTTAATGTTGGTTCATGTTGTTATCAAAAAATTTCTTTACTGGCAGTAGTTATATTATGGAGTATTGGATCAGTAATTTGTGGTCTTTCATTATCTAACATTCTGATAATGAGAAGATTCACAATATCTGTAGAAATCTTGAATAAATGGATCATTATCATGATTTCTTGAACAGATATATCCACGTACTCCCACTGATTATGCCATCATTAACGAATTTATATTTTCGGTTTCAATAAGTCTCATACTACGGTTAGAACGTTAAAAAATAGCATTTGGATTATTTAGGAAAACCAATGAACCAATAATAGTTTCCAAATCCAATTTTCATTCTTTGGAATGTAAGCCCTCACCTCCAACTGAACAACCATAACTTAAATGTGATTTAAACTAGGTTTCCAACCATTCTAGTCCAAAGTGTGTCTTTTAAACTGCTTTACTCGGAAATCTATTTAAAATTACACAGTTGTTCAAAGAACATACATTCTCTGATATGTGGTCATCATTCATAACTCATCATGCTTCTAACCATTTTCATAAAAGTATGATTTTGCCTTTTGTTATACACCATTATGCCAAGGATAAGTTGGCATTGTGCATTGAGCAACAAATCCAAACTTTTGGAGATACTACGTAAAAGATTTAGGATATTATCCTGTTTTTTCATACCTTTCACAATATTCACCACCTTTATCAGACTTTATGATTTTCACTTTCTCTATAATTGCCTCTCAATTTCAATAATGAATGTTCGAGAAAACATCCACAGATTGAGATTCATAATGCAATTGGTAGATGTACACAGTAATGCGAAAAATCATCAGGTGATAAACAATTTTATCTTCCAAAAAATGGACCATTAAAATTCTACAAAATAATCATAATCAACAATTAATAAGAACAAAAGCTGAAATTTATAATAGAGATAAATGACAATTAAGCTTACAATAGTTTCATACCTTCAATAAGATTCTCCAGTGGGTAAAACCTTATCAAGGAACAATGTGAGACATGAAAAAAATTAGTACATATTTTACCTTCTCATACACACAACATTATGTTTGTTTAATACCACAACTAGAATCACTTGTGGGAGAATCTCGTCCTATCATGTATTAACAAACTCAAATAATTTTAATGTTCAACCTAATACATCGGAATAATAGTCATCTGTGGGTAGCTATTATTTTACATGTATATAAAACATTTAGATAAACTTAATGCTTGTTTAAACGTGTGAACCAAAACTACTTGTGAGCAGTATTGTTCTAATCATTAAATAAACTAAGAGGACTCAAAACATACAACACTTACAAGATAAGATTTTAGCATCACTGTGGTGATAACTAAAGTACCTAGCAAACATGTACAATTGTAAATATCACACTAACTTTTCCTGTGATATTGCACAATCCCACTCAATGATATGTACATACTTGATCTGATCATAAATTTTGTCGATTATAAAACATTTATGAGTAACCCCAAAACACTAATCACAAATATTTATTCAAAAGCATGGCATACATATAAATTATGAATACATCAAAGCCCTTTAGTTGAAAATATCCAAACATAGCGAACCTTTATTAACATGCGCAAGATTATCTTTTGGCTGTACCCATTAGTGGCTTAATCAATGCCTCGGACCAAGAAAATTTAGAGTTGTTCTTTGCTATCACCTTGGCATCCTTCTGTTTGTTGAGAATGGTTTGTACTCAAGTTGCATTAGATCTATGGACATCTTTTGTGATCATGCGCTCCATTGTGCTAAAAATGTTGGGATCAAGTTCCGCCATGACCTTGTGCGCGATGTAATTGCTGACATTTGTTACAAAGCTGGTGTGCATGCACGTAAAGAAGTTTCTCTTGGGTTTTTGTCTGACAATGACAATGACAATGATTTACGTCCTGCATACATCCTTTTCTTAACGGGGAAAATGATCAAGATGTTTGTATGGATGTCACAGGTGCCTCACCCTTCACTAGGGAAGGTCTTCGTGCTTTTTTCCAGGTAAAGCCATTTTGAATGTTGTTTCGCGCAAACGTACTAAATACTTGGTGATAGGTGCAATATTTTCACTAGTTAGGTACTCAAATACTTTGATTTCTTGATAGTTTTTCTATCATTATGCTTTGATGTTGTTTGCTTTTGAGTTTCTTAGGTTTTTGAGATCATCTTAACCAAAAGGAAGTGGTACTTGTTGAAATCCGGGATTTCTTTGCACCATCTCGAAGAGGACGAAAAGACGAAGCTAATGGCGAAAGAACGAGATCATTCTGATCTCGTATGAAGAAGTTACGAAAGAAAGGCAAAGTGGCGCGCACAGAATTGTTAAAATCACCCGCGCTTTTTACTAAAGGCAGCCACGAAATGTAAACTGAACTGTCAGTCTTCCAGGACTGACAATACATGAGACTACTAGTTGCTGCCATTATTACAACGGTGATGAAGTTCACAGAATGAGGTTGACGCTCGAACTGGGAATAAAGTAGAGCTCGAGTTTGAGTTCACAAGGATTTCTGGCAGAGATGGGAGTCTTAGAACTTTGGCTCGAGACGTAGGAATGATGGTCATTGCGAGTTTGGTTTGCTGCTGCCATTAATGGTGAAGCTGAAGATGAAATTGTGTTGCTTTGTCTCTGCAGCTGCGATGTTGAGAAATGGGGACTGCCATGGATAATGGTGCTTGATGGAGAAGCTCATGATGATGATCACGATGGTGCTGGTAATATTTTGATGGTCTGAGGTGTTGGTCGCGGTGGTATATAAATGGAGGAGTTGAGATATAGATGGAATAAACAAGGAAAGAAGCCGAGAATATCTTAAACCCAAACAAATAGAGCTTGGCAGTGGTTATAGAGATGTTCTGGTTGTTGTTGTTGTTAAATGGTGATGAGATGGCTGTGAAGATGGATTAGCTGTGATATTGAGAAAAATGGGAAGTTGACTGTGGTTCACGGTGATGGAGAGGATTCGAGTCTGTGGGATTGCTATGATCATGAAGACTGACAGTCATGGGAATCTTATGAAGATTTACGTGAATGAGTTGGAGATTGGCAGAGAGCTGAGCTTGATATGGTTATGAAACTATTTAGAGATGCAGTTCAGGTTGCTGCCAGCGACTGATGAAAGTTGGCAGAGAAGAAATGGAGTAGTTCTGATGATTCTCGGTGGTTGATGATATAAGATTTAATTTTATAGATAATTAATTTAGGATCGTTGAACTTCATGATAATCACACAATCAAAAATGCAAGAATAGGTTTATACGGAATACCTGGGATCGCAAATCCATCATACGTCGATCATCTTTGGAGCAGGGATAATACCTTGTGGAGGTCATGGTTTCTCTCTCTTGACCTTAGCTGTAATCAGTGGTAATTTCTTGGATACAATAGTAATGGTTATTGTTTCCCTTTCATAGGTAGAGAGAGGACCAGGTTCCTAGGGTTTTAGTATTAGACATTAGATCTCGACCGTCCATCAAGGAAGAGCATAAACAGGATACTAACTCCTTATATAAACCATGGATTAGATACTTAGTAATATCATAAATATAACCAGATTCTCACATGGACCCAATAGAGATAATTATCATATAAGAAATTATCTTACATTCTCCCACTGGTCCATATGATAATCTATAAATGGTTAATTGTAGGAAACGTAAGGCGCGCGTAATTGCTAAATAATAACTTTAGTGGTTAAAATACCTTGATCAAATAAGCTATTTATGCGAGTCATAGCGGTTGCACATTGTCTTGTTATCAACATGTTCCCTTCCATGTACCACAACATAAACAACTTATTCAACTAGGCCTTTAAGAGGAGTATCATAATGGTCTAGTGATGTCTATAAAAGAAAGACAATTTCTGTTAACTTTCATCCGTTCACATAGTGTATACTAAACATGGATACATAAATAATTCAGAATGACATTAATAAGAGCTCAATAAGTGTTCAAGAATAAGCACATAAATTAGCTGAAAATAATCAATTACTCCCACAGACCTAAGATTTCAATCTTTTCTTATGAGGTCTTAAAAGGTAATTGTTCATTAAGTGCATCTTCGAATGCAATTGTGCTTAAGTGATACATGAACAAAAATTGCTTCTGAATTTCCTAATTCACGCATATATACTCAAGGTTCATGTGTTTTGTTCCTTTTGTATCATATCGTGCTTTAATGCTGCGAAGCTAAGACGATAAATTTTAGCAATGTAGAGACAAACCTTAAGTCTCTAAGTCTCGCAGTCATAAATGTTCAAACTCAATTGTGGGACTAGCATTAATGGATTTTCCATTTATAGAATCCATACATCCATAAAACTGAAGTCCGAAAACCCAATCAACTCTAGTTGGGTTTGCTAACTAATTATAAGACATAAAAGTTAAGATAGTATCTCAAAATTCTTGATAGATTTCCCGTAATTTGTTCTTCGATTCTTAAGGCATTTAGTTAACATATTAACAACTTGTTATAAGTTTCATATCAGAATTAATACGTAATGAAGATTAAATTTATATCCTCTATCCAACATGAAATAAAATCTGTTAAGTATGTTATTATCTCAAAATTCTTCGAATATTCGATATATACCTTATATGAGAGCTTTAGTAATCCATATGATATGTATTATCACATGGTAAGCTTCATTGATATCCTTTATTTCAAAAAATATAGAGACATGCATAAAGTCAAGATCACTACTTGTATACATGACCAAGAGTATATATTTCTCCCACTGATCTTGAGGTATATGCATAAATCTGTAATAATTTCATTCAAAACTTGAAACATTTATAGTTTTGTTGAATTTCATATACCATTATGGGAGGCTGCTTAAATTTCATACTCTTACTTCTAAAAATTGTAGACTAAGATTTATCATTAATAAAGGCTATTTTCACATTTGAGTAATGCAACTCTTAAATCATACTGAGCTACTAATAATACTATGATAATTCTGAATAAGTCTTTCTTTGACATGAGAGAAAAACTTACTTATAATCAATGCATCATTTCAATAAAATCTTTGGATGCACTTCGGGCTTTATATCATTTAGTTATGCCATTATAGTCATGCTAGGGATGAAATACCCACTTGCACACAACTATTTTGTGCTGTTCGTGCAACTAAATAATATCCCGGACTTGACGTTCAACCATTGATTTTATCTCACATAGCATCAACCCATTAACCAAAATTATTATTATACACATAATAGTTTGTGAACCTAAAACCGAGTCTTTGCCATTCCATATCAAAATGTAATAAATTCTTGTAAGAAAATCACTGAAACAACATGAATATTTTTTTTTAATCTCTGTTGAGACCTTCTTAATGTTGGTTCATGTTGTTATCAAAAAATTTCTTTACTGGCAGTAGTTATATTATGGAGTATTGGATCAGTAATTTGTGGTCTTTCATTATCTAACATTCTGATAATGAGAAGATTCACAATATCTGTAGAAATCTTGAATAAATGGATCATTATCATGATTTCTTGAACAGATATATCCACGTACTCCCACTGATTATGCCATCATTAACGAATTTATATTTTCGGTTTCAATAAGTCTCATACTACGGTTAGAACGTTAAAAAATAGCATTTGGATTATTTAGGAAAACCAATGAACCAATAATAGTTTCCAAATCCAATTTTCATTCTTTGGAATGTAAGCCCTCACCTCCAACTGAACAACCATAACTTAAATGTGATTTAAACTAGGTTTCCAGCCATTCTAGTCCAAAGTGTGTCTTTGAAACTGCTTTACTCGGAAATCTATTTAAAATTACACAGTTGTTGAAAGAACATACATTCACTGATATGTGGTCATCATGCATAACTCATCATGCTTCTAACCATTTTCATAAAAGTATGATTTTGTCTTTTGTTATACACCATTATGCCAAGGATAAGTTGGCATTGTGTATTGAGCAACAAATCCAAACTTTTGGAGATACTACGTAAAAGATTTAGGATATTATCCTGTTTTGTCATACCTTTCACAATATTCACCACCTTTATCAAACTTTATGATTTTCACTTTCTCTATAATTGCCTCTCAATTTCAATAATGAATGTTCGAGAAAACATCCACGGATTGAGATTCATAATGCAATAGGTAGATGTACACAGTAACGCGAAAAATCATCAGGTGATAAACAATTTTATCTTCCAAAAAATGGACCATTAAAAGTATACAAAATAATCATAATCAACAATTAATAAGAACAAAAGCTGAAATTTATAATAGAGATAAATGACAATTAAGCTTACAATAGTTTCATACCTTCAATAAGATTCTCCAGTGGGTAAAACCTTATCAAGGAACAATGTGAGACATGAAAAAAATTAGTACATATTTTACCTTCTCATACACACAACATTATGTTTGTTTAATACCACAACTAGAATCACTTGTGGGAGAATCTCGTCCTATCATGTATTAACAAACTCAAATAATTTTAATGTTCAACCTAATACATCGGAATAATAGTCATCTGTGGGTAGCTATTATTTTACATGTATATAAAACATTTAGATAAACTTAATGCTTGTTTAAACGTGTGAACCAAAACTACTTGTGAGCAGTATTGTTCTAATCATTAAATAAACTAAGAGGACTCAAAACATACAACACTTACAAGATAAGATTTTAGCATCACTGTGGTGATAACTAAAGTACCTAGCAAACATGTACAATTGTAAATATCACACTAACTTTTCCTGTGATATTGCACAATCCCACTCAATGATATGTACATACTTGATCTGATCATAAATTTTGTCGATTATAAAACATTTATGAGTAACCCCAAAACACTAATCACAAATATTTATTCAAAAGCATGGCATACATATAAATTATGAATACATCAAAGCCCTTTAGTTGAAAATATCCAAACATAGCGAACCTTTATTAACATGCGCAAGATTATCTTTTGGCTGTACCCATTAGTGGCTTAATCAATGCCTCGGACCAAGAAAATTTAGAGTTGTTCTTTGCTATCACCTTGGCATCCTTCTGTTTGTTGAGAATGGTTTGTACTCAAGTTGCATTAGATCTATGGACATCTTTTGTGATCATGCGCTCCATTGTGCTAAAAATGTTGGGATCAAGTTCCGCCATGACCTTGTGCGCGATGTAATTGCTGACATTTGTTACAAAGCTGGTGTGCATGCACGTAAAGAAGTTTCTCTTGGGTTTTTGTCTGACAATGACAATGACAATGATTTACGTCCTGCATACATCCTTTTCTTAACGGGGAAAATGATCAAGATGTTTGTATGGATGTCACAGGTGCCTCACCCTTCACTAGGGAAGGTCTTCGTGCTTTTTTCCAGGTAAAGCCATTTTGAATGTTGTTTCGCGCAAACGTACTAAATACTTGGTGATAGGTGCAATATTTTCACTAGTTAGGTACTCAAATACTTTGATTTCTTGATAGTTTTTCTATCATTATGCTTTGATGTTGTTTGCTTTTGAGTTTCTTAGGTTTTTGAGATCATCTTAACCAAAAGGAAGTGGTACTTGTTGAAATCCGGGATTTCTTTGCACCATCTCGAAGAGGACGAAAAGACGAAGCTAATGGCGAAAGAACGAGATCATTCTGATCTCGTATGAAGAAGTTACGAAAGAAAGGCAAAGTGGCGCGCACAGAATTGTTAAAATCACCCGCGCTTTTTACTAAAGGCAGCCACGAAATGTAAACTGAACTGTCAGTCTTCCAGGACTGACAATACATGAGACTACTAGTTGCTGCCATTATTACAACGGTGATGAAGTTCACAGAATGAGGTTGACGCTCGAACTGGGAATAAAGTAGAGCTCGAGTTTGAGTTCACAAGGATTTCTGGCAGAGATGGGAGTCTTAGAACTTTGGCTCGAGACGTAGGAATGATGGTCATTGCGAGTTTGGTTTGCTGCTGCCATTAATGGTGAAGCTGAAGATGAAATTGTGTTGCTTTGTCTCTGCAGCTGCGATGTTGAGAAATGGGGACTGCCATGGATAATGGTGCTTGATGGAGAAGCTCATGATGATGATCACGATGGTGCTGGTAATATTTTGATGGTCTGAGGTGTTGGTCGCGGTGGTATATAAATGGAGGAGTTGAGATATAGATGGAATAAACAAGGAAAGAAGCCGAGAATATCTTAAACCCAAACAAATAGAGCTTGGCAGTGGTTATAGAGATGTTCTGGTTGTTGTTGTTGTTAAATGGTGATGAGATGGCTGTGAAGATGGATTAGCTGTGATATTGAGAAAAATGGGAAGTTGACTGTGGTTCACGGTGATGGAGAGGATTCGAGTCTGTGGGATTGCTATGATCATGAAGACTGACAGTCATGGGAATCTTATGAAGATTTACGTGAATGAGTTGGAGATTGGCAGAGAGCTGAGCTTGATATGGTTATGAAACTATTTAGAGATGCAGTTCAGGTTGCTGCCAGCGACTGATGAAAGTTGGCAGAGAAGAAATGGAGTAGTTCTGATGATTCTCGGTGGTTGATGATATAAGATTTAATTTTATAGATAATTAATTTAGGATCGTTGAACTTCATGATAATCACACAATCAAAAATGCAAGAATAGGTTTATACGGAATACCTGGGATCGCAAATCCATCATACGTCGATCATCTTTGGAGCAGGGATAATACCTTGTGGAGGTCATGGTTTCTCTCTCTTGACCTTAGCTGTAATCAGTGGTAATTTCTTGGATACAATAGTAATGGTTATTGTTTCCCTTTCATAGGTAGAGAGAGGACCAGGTTCCTAGGGTTTTAGTATTAGACATTAGATCTCGACCGTCCATCAAGGAAGAGCATAAACAGGATACTAACTCCTTATATAAACCATGGATTAGATACTTAGTAATATCATAAATATAACCAGATTCTCACATGGACCCAATAGAGATAATTATCATATAAGAAATTATCTTACATTCTCCCACTGGTCCATATGATAATCTATAAATGGTTAATTGTAGGAAACGTAAGGCGCGCGTAATTGCTAAATAATAACTTTAGTGGTTAAAATACCTTGATCAAATAAGCTATTTATGCGAGTCATAGCGGTTGCACATTGTCTTGTTATCAACATGTTCCCTTCCATGTACCACAACATAAACAACTTATTCAACTAGGCCTTTAAGAGGAGTATCATAATGGTCTAGTGATGTCTATAAAAGAAAGACAATTTCTGTTAACTTTCATCCGTTCACATAGTGTATACTAAACATGGATACATAAATAATTCAGAATGACATTAATAAGAGCTCAATAAGTGTTCAAGAATAAGCACATAAATTAGCTGAAAATAATCAATTACTCCCACAGACCTAAGATTTCAATCTTTTCTTATGAGGTCTTAAAAGGTAATTGTTCATTAAGTGCATCTTCGAATGCAATTGTGCTTAAGTGATACATGAACAAAAATTGCTTCTGAATTTCCTAATTCACGCATATATACTCAAGGTTCATGTGTTTTGTTCCTTTTGTATCATATCGTGCTTTAATGCTGCGAAGCTAAGACGATAAATTTTAGCAATGTAGAGACAAACCTTAAGTCTCTAAGTCTCGCAGTCATAAATGTTCAAACTCAATTGTGGGACTAGCATTAATGGATTTTCCATTTATAGAATCCATACATCCATAAAACTGAAGTCCGAAAACCCAATCAACTCTAGTTGGGTTTGCTAACTAATTATAAGACATAAAAGTTAAGATAGTATCTCAAAATTCTTGATAGATTTCCCGTAATTTGTTCTTCGATTCTTAAGGCATTTAGTTAACATATTAACAACTTGTTATAAGTTTCATATCAGAATTAATACGTAATGAAGATTAAATTTATATCCTCTATCCAACATGAAATAAAATCTGTTAAGTATGTTATTATCTCAAAATTCTTCGAATATTCGATATATACCTTATATGAGAGCTTTAGTAATCCATATGATATGTATTATCACATGGTAAGCTTCATTGATATCCTTTATTTCAAAAAATATAGAGACATGCATAAAGTCAAGATCACTACTTGTATACATGACCAAGAGTATATATTTCTCCCACTGATCTTGAGGTATATGCATAAATCTGTAATAATTTCATTCAAAACTTGAAACATTTATAGTTTTGTTGAATTTCATATACCATTATGGGAGGCTGCTTAAATTTCATACTCTTACTTCTAAAAATTGTAGACTAAGATTTATCATTAATAAAGGCTATTTTCACATTTGAGTAATGCAACTCTTAAATCATACTGAGCTACTAATAATACTATGATAATTCTGAATAAGTCTTTCTTTGACATGAGAGAAAAACTTACTTATAATCAATGCATCATTTCAATAAAATCTTTGGATGCACTTCGGGCTTTATATCATTTAGTTATGCCATTATAGTCATGCTAGGGATGAAATACCCACTTGCACACAACTATTTTGTGCTGTTCGTGCAACTAAATAATATCCCGGACTTGACGTTCAACCATTGATTTTATCTCACATAGCATCAACCCATTAACCAAAATTATTATTATACACATAATAGTTTGTGAACCTAAAACCGAGTCTTTGCCATTCCATATCAAAATGTAATAAATTCTTGTAAGAAAATCACTGAAACAACATGAATATTTTTTTTTAATCTCTGTTGAGACCTTCTTAATGTTGGTTCATGTTGTTATCAAAAAATTTCTTTACTGGCAGTAGTTATATTATGGAGTATTGGATCAGTAATTTGTGGTCTTTCATTATCTAACATTCTGATAATGAGAAGATTCACAATATCTGTAGAAATCTTGAATAAATGGATCATTATCATGATTTCTTGAACAGATATATCCACGTACTCCCACTGATTATGCCATCATTAACGAATTTATATTTTCGGTTTCAATAAGTCTCATACTACGGTTAGAACGTTAAAAAATAGCATTTGGATTATTTAGGAAAACCAATGAACCAATAATAGTTTCCAAATCCAATTTTCATTCTTTGGAATGTAAGCCCTCACCTCCAACTGAACAACCATAACTTAAATGTGATTTAAACTAGGTTTCCAGCCATTCTAGTCCAAAGTGTGTCTTTGAAACTGCTTTACTCGGAAATCTATTTAAAATTACACAGTTGTTGAAAGAACATACATTCACTGATATGTGGTCATCATGCATAACTCATCATGCTTCTAACCATTTTCATAAAAGTATGATTTTGTCTTTTGTTATACACCATTATGCCAAGGATAAGTTGGCATTGTGTATTGAGCAACAAATCCAAACTTTTGGAGATACTACGTAAAAGATTTAGGATATTATCCTGTTTTGTCATACCTTTCACAATATTCACCACCTTTATCAAACTTTATGATTTTCACTTTCTCTATAATTGCCTCTCAATTTCAATAATGAATGTTCGAGAAAACATCCACGGATTGAGATTCATAATGCAATAGGTAGATGTACACAGTAACGCGAAAAATCATCAGGTGATAAACAATTTTATCTTCCAAAAAATGGACCATTAAAAGTATACAAAATAATCATAATCAACAATTAATAAGAACAAAAGCTGAAATTTATAATAGAGATAAATGACAATTAAGCTTACAATAGTTTCATACCTTCAATAAGATTCTCCAGTGGGTAAAACCTTATCAAGGAACAATGTGAGACATGAAAAAAATTAGTACATATTTTACCTTCTCATACACACAACATTATGTTTGTTTAATACCACAACTAGAATCACTTGTGGGAGAATCTCGTCCTATCATGTATTAACAAACTCAAATAATTTTAATGTTCAACCTAATACATCGGAATAATAGTCATCTGTGGGTAGCTATTATTTTACATGTATATAAAACATTTAGATAAACTTAATGCTTGTTTAAACGTGTGAACCAAAACTACTTGTGAGCAGTATTGTTCTAATCATTAAATAAACTAAGAGGACTCAAAACATACAACACTTACAAGATAAGATTTTAGCATCACTGTGGTGATAACTAAAGTACCTAGCAAACATGTACAATTGTAAATATCACACTAACTTTTCCTGTGATATTGCACAATCCCACTCAATGATATGTACATACTTGATCTGATCATAAATTTTGTCGATTATAAAACATTTATGAGTAACCCCAAAACACTAATCACAAATATTTATTCAAAAGCATGGCATACATATAAATTATGAATACATCAAAGCCCTTTAGTTGAAAATATCCAAACATAGCGAACCTTTATTAACATGCGCAAGATTATCTTTTGGCTGTACCCATTAGTGGCTTAATCAATGCCTCGGACCAAGAAAATTTAGAGTTGTTCTTTGCTATCACCTTGGCATCCTTCTGTTTGTTGAGAATGGTTTGTACTCAAGTTGCATTAGATCTATGGACATCTTTTGTGATCATGCGCTCCATTGTGCTAAAAATGTTGGGATCAAGTTCCGCCATGACCTTGTGCGCGATGTAATTGCTGACATTTGTTACAAAGCTGGTGTGCATGCACGTAAAGAAGTTTCTCTTGGGTTTTTGTCTGACAATGACAATGACAATGATTTACGTCCTGCATACATCCTTTTCTTAACGGGGAAAATGATCAAGATGTTTGTATGGATGTCACAGGTGCCTCACCCTTCACTAGGGAAGGTCTTCGTGCTTTTTTCCAGGTAAAGCCATTTTGAATGTTGTTTCGCGCAAACGTACTAAATACTTGGTGATAGGTGCAATATTTTCACTAGTTAGGTACTCAAATACTTTGATTTCTTGATAGTTTTTCTATCATTATGCTTTGATGTTGTTTGCTTTTGAGTTTCTTAGGTTTTTGAGATCATCTTAACCAAAAGGAAGTGGTACTTGTTGAAATCCGGGATTTCTTTGCACCATCTCGAAGAGGACGAAAAGACGAAGCTAATGGCGAAAGAACGAGATCATTCTGATCTCGTATGAAGAAGTTACGAAAGAAAGGCAAAGTGGCGCGCACAGAATTGTTAAAATCACCCGCGCTTTTTACTAAAGGCAGCCACGAAATGTAAACTGAACTGTCAGTCTTCCAGGACTGACAATACATGAGACTACTAGTTGCTGCCATTATTACAACGGTGATGAAGTTCACAGAATGAGGTTGACGCTCGAACTGGGAATAAAGTAGAGCTCGAGTTTGAGTTCACAAGGATTTCTGGCAGAGATGGGAGTCTTAGAACTTTGGCTCGAGACGTAGGAATGATGGTCATTGCGAGTTTGGTTTGCTGCTGCCATTAATGGTGAAGCTGAAGATGAAATTGTGTTGCTTTGTCTCTGCAGCTGCGATGTTGAGAAATGGGGACTGCCATGGATAATGGTGCTTGATGGAGAAGCTCATGATGATGATCACGATGGTGCTGGTAATATTTTGATGGTCTGAGGTGTTGGTCGCGGTGGTATATAAATGGAGGAGTTGAGATATAGATGGAATAAACAAGGAAAGAAGCCGAGAATATCTTAAACCCAAACAAATAGAGCTTGGCAGTGGTTATAGAGATGTTCTGGTTGTTGTTGTTGTTAAATGGTGATGAGATGGCTGTGAAGATGGATTAGCTGTGATATTGAGAAAAATGGGAAGTTGACTGTGGTTCACGGTGATGGAGAGGATTCGAGTCTGTGGGATTGCTATGATCATGAAGACTGACAGTCATGGGAATCTTATGAAGATTTACGTGAATGAGTTGGAGATTGGCAGAGAGCTGAGCTTGATATGGTTATGAAACTATTTAGAGATGCAGTTCAGGTTGCTGCCAGCGACTGATGAAAGTTGGCAGAGAAGAAATGGAGTAGTTCTGATGATTCTCGGTGGTTGATGATATAAGATTTAATTTTATAGATAATTTTTAGGATCGTTGAACTTCATGATAATCACACAATCAAAAATGCAAGAATAGGTTTATACGGAATACCTGGGATCGCAAATCCATCATACGTCGATCATCTTTGGAGCAGGGATAATACCTTGTGGAGGTCATGGTTTCTCTCTCTTGACCTTAGCTGTAATCAGTGGTAATTTCTTGGATACAATAGTAATGGTTATTGTTTCCCTTTCCTTTCATAGTAGAGAGGACCAGGTTCCTAGGGTTTTAGTATTAGACATTAGATCTCGACCGTCCATCAAGGAAGAGCATAAACAGGATACTAACTCCTTATATAAACCATGGATTAGATACTTAGTAATATCATAAATATAACCAGATTCTCACATGGACCCAATAGAGATAATTATCATATAAGAAATTATCTTACATTCTCCCACTGGTCCATATGATAATCTATAAATGGTTAATTGTAGGAAACGTAAGGCGCGCGTAATTGCTAAATAATAACTTTAGTGGTTAAAATACCTTGATCAAATAAGCTATTTATGCGAGTCATAGCGGTTGCACATTGTCTTGTTATCAACATGTTCCCTTCCATGTACCACAACATAAACAACTTATTCAACTAGGCCTTTAAGAGGAGTATCATAATGGTCTAGTGATGTCTATAAAAGAAAGACAATTTCTGTTAACTTCATCCGTTCACATAGTGTATACTAAACATGGATACATAAATAATTCAGAATGACATTAATAAGAGCTCAATAAGTGTTCAAAATAAGCACATAAATTAGCTGAAAATAATCAATTACTCCCACAGACCTAAGATTTCAATCTTTTCTTAAGAGGTCTTAAAAGGTAATTGTTCATTAAGTGCATCTTCGAATGCAATTGTGCTTAAGTGATACATGAACAAAATTGCTTCTGAATTTCCTAATTCACGCATATATACTCAAGGTTCATGTGTTTTGTTCCTTTTGTATCATATCGTGCTTTAATGCTGCGAAGCTAAGACGATAAATTTTAGCAATGTAGAGACAAACCTTAAGTCTCTAAGTCTCGCAGTCATAAATGTTCAAACTCAATTGTGGGACTAGCATTAATGGATTTTCCATTTATAGAATCCATACATCCATAAAACTGAAGTCCGAAAACCCAATCAACTCTAGTTGGGTTTGCTAACTAATTATAAGACATAAAAGTTAATAGTATCTCAAAATTCTTGATAGATTTCCCGTAATTTGTTCTTCGATTCTTAAGGCATTTAGTTAACATATTAACAACTTGTTATAAGTTTCATATCAGAATTAATACGTAATGAAGATTAAATTTATATCCTCTATCCAACATGAAATAAAATCTGTTAAGTATGTTATTATCTCAAAATTCTTCGAATATTCGATATATACCTTATATGAGAGCTTTAGTAATCCATATGATATGTATTATCACATGGTAAGCTTCATTGATATCCTTTATTTCAAAAAATATAGAGACATGCATAAAGTCAAGATCACTACTTGTATACATGACCAAGAGTATATATTTCTCCCACTGATCTTGAGGTATATGCATAAATCTGTAATAATTTCATCAAAACTTGAAACATTTATAGTTTTGTTGAATTTCATATACCATTATGGGAGGCTGCTTAAATTTCATACTCTTACTTCTAAAAATTGTAGACTAAGATTTATCATTAATAAAGGCTATTTTCACATTTGAGTAATGCAACTCTTAAATCATACTGAGCTACTAATAATACTATGATAATTCTGAATAAGTCTTTCTTTGACATGAGAGAAAAACTTACTTATAATCAATGCATCATTTCAATAAAATCTTTGGATGCACTTCGGCTTTATATCATTTAGTTATGCCATTATAGTCATGCTAGGGATGAAATACCCACTTGCACACAACTATTTTGTGTGTTCGTGCAACTAAATAATATCCCGGACTTGACGTTCAACCATTGATTTTATCTCACATAGCATCAACCATTAACCAAAATTATTATTATACACATAATAGTTTGTGAACCTAAAACCGAGTCTTTGCCATTCCATATCAAAATGTAATAAATTCTTGTAAGAAAATCACTGAAACAACATGAATATTTTTTTTAATCTCTGTTGAGACCTTCTTAATGTTGGTTCATGTTGTTATCAAAAAATTTCTTTACTGGCAGTAGTTATATTATGGAGTATTGGATCAGTAATTTGTGGTCTTTCATTATCTAACATTCTGATAATGAGAAGATTCACAATATCTGTAGAAATCTTGAATAATGGGATCATTATCATGATTTCTTGAACAGATATATCCACGTACTCCCACTGATTATGCCATCATTAACGAATTTATATTTTCGGTTTCAATAAGTCTCATACTACGGTTAGAACGTTAAAAATAGCATTTGGATTATTTAGGAAAACCAATGAACCAATAATAGTTTCCAAATCCAATTTTCATTCTTTGGAATGTAAGCCCTCACCTCCAACTGAACAACCATAACTTAAATGTGATTTAAACTAGGTTTCCACCATTCTAGTCCAAAGTGTGTCTTTGAAACTGCTTTACTCGTGAAATCTATTTAAATTACACAGTTGTTGAAAGAACATACATTCACTGATATGTGGTCATCATGCATAACTCATCATGCTTCTAACCATTTTCATAAAAGTATGATTTTGCCTTTTGTTATACACCATTATGCCAAGGATAAGTTGGCATTGTGTATTGAGCAACAAATCCAAACTTTTGGAGATACTACGTAAAAGATTTAGGATATTATCCTGTTTTGTCATACCTTTCACAATATTCACCACCTTTATCAACTTTATGATTTTCACTTTCTCTATAATTGCCTCTCAATTTCAATAATGAATGTTCGAGAAAACATCCACGGATTGAGATTCATAATGCAATTGGTAGATGTACACAGTAACGCGAAAAATCATCAGGTGATAAACAATTTTATCTTCCAAAAAATGGACCATTAAAAGTACAAAATAATCATAATCAACAATTAATAAGAACAAAAGCTGAAATTTATAATAGAGATAAATGACAATTAAGCTTACAATAGTTTCATACCTTCAATAAGATTCTCCAGTGGGTAAAACCTTATCAAGGAACAATGTGAGACATGAAAAAAATTAGTACATATTTTACCTTCTCATACACACAACATTATGTTTGTTTAATACCACAACTAGAATCACTTGTGGGAGAATCTCGTCCTATCATGTATTAACAAACTCAAATAATTTTAATGTTCAACCTAATACATCGGAATAATAGTCATCTGTGGGTAGCTATTATTTTACATGTATATAAAACATTTAGATAAACTTAATGCTTGTTTAAACGTGTGAACCAAAACTACTTGTGAGCAGTATTGTTCTAATCATTAAATAAACTAAGAGGACTCAAAACATACAACACTTACAAGATAAGATTTTAGCATCACTGTGGTGATAACTAAAGTACCTAGCAAACATGTACAATTGTAAATATCACACTAACTTTTCCTGTGATATTGCACAATCCCACTCAATGATATGTACATACTTGATCTGATCATAAATTTTGTCGATTATAAAACATTTATGAGTAACCCCAAAACACTAATCACAAATATTTATTCAAAAGCATGGCATACATATAAATTATGAATACATCAAAGCCCTTTAGTTGAAAATATCCAAACATAGCGAACCTTTATTAACCTAAAACAAGCATTGAGCAAATCTATAAGTATGTCTCAATAATGAAATTTCATTGAAGAAAAATTCTTTGATGTGTCACTAGTTTAATTTGATGCAAGCTTAAAAAATCATGATGAATAAGGAATAGTGGATTAAAACGAAGGGTGTTAGAATAGGCAATGAAGATCATAAATTTTCACAAATATGGAGTAATTTATCCAAAAAATAAAACCTCAATTCTGTATAGAGGATGCAATAAGTTTTGGATAAAACAACATAATAATATATTCATGAAAATCTGAAAAACAAAATCCATAATGGGTTACTCAATTCGATAATGAATTAATTTATGTAAATTTTCTTCTATGCACTTTTAAGAAATAACGTAAAATCATGTGCCAGATATTTAATTACTATAATATATGATCAGAAATTGTAAACTTCAATGTTATCTTAAACATGTGAACTCAAATTACCTGTGGGTAATTGTTGTTCTAATACATTTAAGCAAAACAATATTATAAGCACTTGACATAATAACGATTATGACTGGAAAAATTATTTGACATCACTGTGGTGATTGCCAAACAACTCAAAAATAATGCCATAATAACTACTAAACCTTGCCTTTACGGCTTGGCGTATTCGTGCTTACAATAAAATTATTATTATTTCTAAGATAAAACACTCTAGTATCATTGTGGTGATAACTAAAGAATTATGACCTAGGAATCTTAAGCGCAATAATTTTATACGTACAATTGAAATTATCATCAACATTGGAAGAAAAGTAAAACATAATGACACTAGACACCCTCAAGATTCAAATAAGTTCATATCCATAATGTATGATCAACAATCATATCAGTCAATGTTTTCTTAAATACATGAACTCCAATTTCCTGTGGGTAAATTCTGTTCTAATATTTTTAAGAAAAACAATATTACAAGCATTAGAAAAACTGTGATCATGGCCAAAAGTTATTTGACATCACTGTGGTGATAGCCAATCAACTAGAATAATGCCATTATCACATGATATCGGTAACTGCAAAACCTACATTTTACGGTTTGCAAATTCATGCTTATAATAACATTATATTGAGATATAACACTCTAGTATCACTGTGGTGATAACTAAAGAGTCCAATAATAATTTTAAGCATAATCCCATAAAATTTAAAGAAAAATAATAATATGAGAGAAACGATATCATAATGCACAAGCACACAAACCATACCATAATGCACACACAAATTTAATGGTGTCAAAAAATGGTTTTGATCATAAAATTTATAATGAAACTCGAAAAAAAAAATCTTTTTATTGTTTCGATAAAGCGGAAGCGTAAATTAATGTACAATAAAAATTGGTTTCATTAGTTTTAAAAATGAATACTGTCTCATTATCTTAATATTAACCAACACGTATACTACATGCCCACAAGAAAATATAATGTTTCCAATTTTTAGTGTCTTAATAACCATTCTCATGATGAAAATATTTTGTTTATCTTCATTTGCTTTGGAGCACTTATTGATTCATGCCATAAAGATATATTGCATAATAAATATTTTCTCATTTATGTATCTCCAATTTACCTCCCTTTCACATACAAGGCAAGTAGAATATATGGACTTTAGTGGAACAATTATGCATGTTTATGACTACATGATGTTGACATTCTTCCATTTCATTTATTATCATTATTACGTTCATTATTACCTCATATGCCATTATTTAAAAATAATATTCCTATAATGATTTTTTCTATTATTTACATGCCAAAAATAAAATCATCAGGCTAAAAATAAACTCATTAAGCAAGAAAAAGTTAATTTATTTACATAAAATAAAGGGTAGGACATTAGTATTAAATTAAAATATATTTTCCTCCAAAATTCATTAATGTTGAAATATATTTTCTTCCAAAATTAAGAAGGTAATATAAAAGTATACAAGAAAATCATAAGTGATAATGGCCACATGATCTTAAATTGTACAATATACCATAATTTCCAACTGATTTGATTTTGATGAGATAATAAAAAAATCACACATGAACATGAAGTGTGAGCATGATATGGGTCAAGATAGTTAGATGCGAAAAGTAATGCAATTCCATAAGAACGATTATGTTCACAAAAGGGGAAAAACAAATATACCAAACCAAATTTTATTTTATTATTGCATATGATTAACAGACGATCATGAGTTCTAAACACAAGCTCTGATACCAACTATAAGATTTAATTTTATAGATAATTAATTTAGGATCGTTGAACTTCATGATAATCACACAATCAAACACGCAAGAATAGGTTTATACGGAATACCTGGGATCGCAAATCCATCATACGTCGATCATCTTTGGAGCAGGGATAATACCTTGTGGAGGTCATGGTTTCTCTCTCTTGACCTTATTTGTAATTAGTGGTAATTTCTTGGATACAATGGTCATGGTTATTATTTCCCTTTCATAGGTAGAGAGAGGACCAGGTTCCTAGGATTTTAGTATTAGACATTAGATCTCGACCGTCCATCAAGGAAGAGCATAAACAGAATACTAACTCCTTATATAAACCATGGATTAGATATTTAGTAATATCATAAATATAACCAGATTCTCACATGGACCCAATAGAGATAATTATCATACAAGAAATTATCTTACAGATGAATGATGGCAATAGATGGGAATGTTACGGTCTCCACCAGATGGTAATGAAGCTCATCAGTGTTGAGGGATGCCCTTGGCAGTGTTGTGATTGATAAGAGGAAGAACGATGGACTGGCTGTTTCCATTAATCAGTTGGCGATGTACGAAGGAAGTTGGGATCTGTGGTGTCATGGTGTTGTTGCCATTGATCATGGTAATGACCGACGAGAAGCATTGGAATATATTCAACAGGGAAGAGAAGAAGAACCCGATCAAGAGATTACGATGGAGCTACAAGGGGTTGTACCTGTGATACTTGGTCATGAAGTTTAGAGCTATGGTCGATGGAGAAATTCAGGGACTTTGAAAACTCACCGCAACCAGGGTGTCCGTGAGTTGAATGGCCGGAAACACAAAATCCAGAAGAAAATTATTTTCACGGAGTAGAGAATATCCGTGAATGCTATTGTCCGGAAGAAGAAAATTCAGGAGAAAATAATTCTCACGAACGGATGTATGTCCGAGGAAACTGATAGTTGAGTAAGAGACTATGCTTGTCAGTTCTCCATAACTGACAAGCCGAATAGTTAATGGGCTGGACCTTATTCGTATTTACGCAGCCCATGTGGCTGTAGCTTCATGTGTTGGTCGTGAAGTAGTTTGAGGGTGAGTTTCCGGAAGTTATAAGAGAGATTACTATCATATCTTTTAACAGCTTTTTATCATTCGTTTTTACACACAAAAGGAGAAAGAGGAGAGCTTTGGAGTTGGAGATTTTCTACAACCTAAGGTTTGATTTATTTTCTTCTTTATTATTTTACATGGATTTTAAGAAATCCATGAGTAACTAAACTCTTCTTATTGGTTAGAGATGTAGTCCTAAGTTGGAAAACATTTTATTCAATTGAAGTATTCATTCTCATTCATTCATAATTTGTTAGTATCATTTATGTTCTACCGTTTATAACTCCATGTATGATTGATTGCTAGTTTGTTTAAGTTGCAAATTAAATGAGCATGCATTCATATCTATTGCTAAAATAGGGTTTGAGATCCGGAATTGTCGAATAATCCTTGTTAGAAGTAGGATAATATAGTTGTTAACGACGGGATGTTGCCATACAATTATATGTAGAAGCGTAACCTAGGTTAAATCCGTGTAGTTCTTGCGCAGATTGCTTAGAATAACCTCAACTCATAAATATCAGTGCTTTCATTGGGTTAAACTTGAGTGGTTCTCGCGCCAAGTTATTTGGTGGAGAGGATTCAAAGAATGGCTCTTGCGCCTTTGATGATAATATGATTTTTGCCGGAGTAAGCCTGCGATAGGACGCTCTAGGGTTATTGGTATCGATAGAAATTGAATTTTGAGATTGATTCAGTTGATAACATGTTGGAAGATGGAAGATGAAAACTCTAACAAGTACTTTTTATCTCTGATATTCGTATTATTATATTTGCTTTATTCTTATTTAGTTATAATCACAAACAAAACCCCCTGTTTCTATAAGTAATCAAAACAATTTGACAACCCATATCTCCCCGTGGAACGAATATGTTCTTATAACTATACTCTTATTTATAATTGTGAAGTGAAAGAACTTAAATTATTTCTGCGTCGGCTGACAACCGACCACTTGGATATTTGTGTTTCACATGGCTACGGTTTAGGCGTTTTAGCTTTCTCTACTTTAGGTGAGCTCGGTGAAGATACTTTGTGTTTTTTTAAGCGTATGAAAAATTGTCTTGTTAGTAATGATGCTAGTAGTGGTTTAGGTAGTTTTATTTTTTATAGATTAGGAATCGCCATTCAAAAAGGTGTTGGAGCCCAGCTTGTTGATAGGTTACCAACCAAAGGTCTGTAGGAATCTTGTGACAATTAATTTTAGAAGTTAAAATAATTGTTTGTTTAAAAAAATAAATATTACTTGCTATTCCTGCTGATGGGTTGGGACAGAAGCTGTGGCCACGTCAATTTTGTGTTGTTCTTAGTTATGGATTAGGCATTCTCCTCTTTGCAGAAAATAGTGTGTGTTTGTGTTGTAACAAGAATATGGATGTATACGGTGATCATGCCTTACATTGTGCTAACGAAGTTGGAATCAAGTTTCGACATGATCTTGTTCGTGACACCTTTGCGGATATTTGTTATAGGGCAGGTGTGCATCGTAAAGTTGAAGCGTCTTTGGGTTTCTTATCTCGTGATGGCGGTGATTCCAGACCAGCGGATATTCTTGTCTACAATTGGGAGGAGGGTCGTGATACTTGTTTGGATGTGACAGGGGTTTCACCTTTTGCCGGAGGTGGTGTAGAAGCTTTTACACCGGGTCTTGCTTTTTTCAAAGTCGTTGAGCGTAAAAGAGGTAAATACCTTGATGTATGTAGAGCTAATGGATATAGTTTTGGTACCTTGGCGTTTACTACATTAGGTGAGCTTGGTATTGAAACTATAGAATTTTTGTCACGATTGAAAAATTATATAGCCAGACATGACGCTAATATTAAAGTTCGTAATTTTCTTTTCATTAAATTAGGTTTGGCTATCCAAAAATGGGTTGGAGCACAACTTGTTGCTCGGCTACCAACTGTTTTCTTGTAATCTTCTTTCTTTAATAAATTGTTTTTTTTCAAAGAAATATTGTAACTATTATTATTATTATTATATTATTATTAGATATATAATAACAGAGTTTTTTAAAGCGTTCTCATTCACCGGAGCTCCACGTTGATTCTGAATTCTAGCTTCTGGTTGATTCTGGCCCCACCATTTATTTTTTTTAGTAAAAAAAACATTGAATTTTAACTAAAGAAATATTATTTTTCTAAAAATAAGATAATCTTGAAAAATCTTCTTCTTGCCTTGCATAAAAAAATCTTGAAATGCCAATAATATATCAAACACGATTCCTTCATGATAATCAAGAAAATAAATCGAATGATCATCACGTGATGAAAAAATAAATCGAATGATCACCAAGTGTCCAATGTCCGTTTACATACACAAAAAATGTTATTTTCCTAATTACATCCCCAAACTATCAATTAAATCGAGAAAAAAATAAAATTTCAAAAAAACGAAAAAATATAATTTCAAAAAAAACCTGATTAGCCCGGTCATAAATCTCTATTCTGCAAAACTTGATTAACCCGGTCATGAATCTCTTTTCCGCAAATCTTTGTTGGTGGTCCTGCATATCAGTTGGATTTTTGTTAGTAATCTGTATGAATGATTCAGAACAAAAATTATGATTTGAATAAAGCTAATACAAACAAAAAATGGAGATAATACAAAACAAACAAGCACTCAAGAAAATATAATTTCCAAAATTATTTTTCTTAATTTGTTTTTTTCAATAATTAAAAAAAAACATTGAAAATGTAAACAAAATCCTTACATATAATTTTCCTTATTAAAAAAATATTATTTCATGGTTAATGATTAATAATCAATTAAAAACAGAGAAAATGTAAACAAGATCTTTACATATTATTTTCCTTATTAAAAAAATATCATTTCATGGTTAATAATTAATTCACGATTTCTATAATCTCTATTTCATGGTTACTAATTAAGATCTTATGAACAACCAATAATTACGGTAATACGAGAAATAATGTAAGTATCCAAATTTACAAAAGTTTCATAACTTTTAGGGTGTTGTTTCCTAAACAGGGTAGCTTTCCCTAAACCGAGATTCTTTTTTCTGGAAATTCTGGACTTGAATGATCTCTATATAAAGCACCCGAGCAAAGGTAAAATCTCATCATTCCTGCTATTTATTTATTTTTTTGCTAGACTTTTGCCTTATTTTTTATGATGACGTGTATTGATAATCCACAGAACGCATGCGATGATGCGTGTATTGATAAGGTGATAAATTTTGTTCCGTGGTATTTGTGTTTTGTAATTGTATTTTTTTGTTTATATTCGTTTTGGATTTGTAAGTATGTGCATATTTTTTGTTTTGCATATGTTTGCGAACAACAGTTTATGATCAACAACTGCGATAGTCAGATTTCATGGATATTGGTCTCCGTTATTTTGAAGATTTGTGGCCATATTAATAATCACATGCAAGGTATAAAATTGTGACATCCTATTTGTTGCCATTTTTTTTGTATGTATATTTGTGATGAATAGTTGCGGCATCCAGATTTCATGTGATATCTGTCATTTGAAAGCTTCGTGGCTATAATAATAAACTCATGCAAGGTATAAAATCCTAAAACCTGTTTTTTTATTTAATGATTTTCTGTTAATGATTTTTTTTTAGACATAAAAAGGATATCGAATATTTTTTTCCTTAGACATAAAAGATGCCGAATATGTTGACAATCTCAAATCGCAAAAATTACATTAATTCTAAGATATTAAACGATATTATTCCCAAAAAAAAAACAGGATTCTTAGAGTTGGTCTTTCATTGTAAAGCATCCAATAAAAGTGTGAATATTTTTTTTTCATAATATTGTTTATTCTGTGCAAAAATAAAATAAGTGTACAGTCAAACCTCGATAAATGAATGCTCTCGGGACCAAGAAAAAATATTCGTTTAGAGAGGTTATTTATTTATCGATAAATGAATATTTTATTCATTTATCGATAAACGAATATTTATTCATCTAGACAATATTTTCTTAATTAAGAAGTTAAATTGTATAGGAGAAAATGTACAAGTATACCTAGGAAATATTGGTCAAAATTCTTATCAATAATTCAATTAACATTCATTTTCTTTTGAATTAACTGGTGTCATTTCTAATTTACGTTATAGAAATATGATGGATGTCGAACATCTTTTGAATTATCCTAACGAGAATGATGCAGTTATGGAGTCTCCAACAGAAGAAGAAATTATTGAGTCAGTAGTGAATAATGAGAATGATCCTGAACCAGATGATAGTAACGGCGTACCAAATGTGTCATCTAAAGATGGTTTTCAAGCGATGGTCACATTAAAAAATTACTTGCTACAACACGAGCAAAATATTCCAGAAATTGTGCAAGCATTGCATAAAATTAAGGATACGGTGCATTTTGATTTGGGTGGAAGAAAAAGACAATCAATAATAAATGAATTTTTTGAGTTCATTCCTACATATATTTTTATGTAAAATTTTCTGGTTATGTATTTTGGTTTATTTATATATATTTTTTTTATATATAATTCAGTGATTATTCGTTTATATTTCTATAGGGCCTTTAAGGATCCAATTTTTTTTATTCATTAATGCATTAAGCGAGGTTATTCATTTATCACCTTGGCCCAAATCGGGACCGGAGAAAATTATTCATTTGGCGAGGTTATTCATTTATCGAACATTCATTTATCGAGGTTCGACTGTAATCTCTAACTATAAATGAGTTTTAATATTTTTTGCTTTATATTATTTATCCCATACAAAAATAAAATAAGAATAATTTCTATTTTTATTCCTATAGTGCGAGTTATGCTCGATATTTTTGGACAAAATATTGCAAAAAAAGATATGTGGAAATTTAATTTTATTCCAAAGCGGTGTAAAAAGATACTTAATATTTTTTCTTGGGCATTCCTAAGATTCTTCTTAATTTGTTCTTCTTTGGTTTGTATTTTATTTTGCAGTTGCTGCCTTCCTGGTGACAGGAGCGCAATACTAATGTAACGTAAGAATAAAAATCATCTTTTTTTTTTCTTCTAGGGTTTTTGTTTGACTTAAATCATTTTTTTGGGCATTCCTAAGATTCTTCATTGTTCTTCTTTGATTTGTATTTTATTTTGCAGTTGCTAACTTGTTGATGATATGAGCGCCAATACTAAAATGTAACGTAACAATAAAAATCATCTTTATTGTTTTTTTTCTTTTTTTTCTAGGGTTTGTGTTTGGCTTCTAGGGTCTGTGTTTGGCTTAAATTATCCCATATACTTTAAATGTCTAAATAGTGTTTGTGTTTTTGTTTTCAAGGTCTCAGGATGTTTTCCTTTGATTTAGTCGAACAATGAACACAAGTTCAAATTACTTCCAACATCAGCGCAATCTTTTGGTTGCTCTATTCGTTATTTTCCAGCATTTGGTGATGGTTTGTTTCTGCCTGGAGCATTTGGTTCTCCGCTGCCAGGTGGGTGCACTTCCGTTTCCTTCAAGGCTTCAACCTGTGAGTGGAAAAATCTTTATATGTAAGACCTTAACATCTCCAACACCATTAGTTGGAGTTTATGATCTGAGATCATATCTTAAGATCTTACTCTTTTTAACAGTGTTGTGCGATTCAATTTTGGTATGACACCTCTATTTATTTTCTCCATTTTGTGATCCCCATTAAATGTGTAGATTTCAGAAAATTTTACTGCAAATATTTTCGGTTATAGTTTTTGACATTTGTTTAGTAAATTTTCATCAAAAATATATGTAGTGGAATGTATCAGTTGTGGAAGTCCAGGCGTAAGAGAGTACATATGTGCTCACTTTTTGCATCTGTGCATAGGTGCTAGGGTATTGGGCGCTTAAGGGAGGTACTAAAATTGAGTGAGCTAGATTTTAACTGTTTTTGTCCATTTATATTTTTCTTGATCATCTCCCTTACTGTATTGGTTTTTGAAAGTAAAAACACATCCTTGACACAATGTTGTAGCTTTGAGTCTTCTATGGCCTCTAATTTTTTTTTCTTTCATGGCTTCTCTGTTTTTGTCATGTTCCAGATCAATGCAAATGGCATGACCTACAAGCAAATGAATTTATAGGTAGGTATCCAAAGCCGATGAAAGACTTTGGTTGAAGGATTTTAGTCAGAGTATGATATACTCTCTTATATCAACATTGCATTCTCTTATAGCAACATTGCATTCTGCACTTTTCAGATATATCCATGGGAGAGTTCATGGAATTTATGTCTCGTTGGACAAAATTAATGAGCATGTGGTGATAAAGTTTCAACGGTACCTTGGACAAGTAGGAAAAAGCATACAATCAAATGGGTTTTTGTAGTTGGCGATGCAAAAAGTAGGTTTACAACCTCTTCTACATTTTTTTTTCTTGAAAGATAATTTAAACCAAGAAAGTGCTGTCATGCTCTGATAGTTATGATGCTAAAAAATGTTGTAAATTCGATGCTAGCAAATATAGTTTATGGAGTTCCAAGGGTTGTGTTCCCTATTTTTTCTATTTCTTACTGTGTTCATTTGTCTTCTTTAAGAATGTGATCTTTTCTCTTTTAAATTTTCGTCTTGACACAAATTAACTACTACCATCCCTGATTGAGGATAGCCGGCAGGTGCAGATAGAACTTCTCATGAATAAATATGGGCATACAACCTAAAGAATAAATGAAAGGTGCAAAGTCAACTTTCGCCGTACCTCCGGTAAGCCAATATCTAACCAGTATGATTTACTTATTTAAATATCATTAGCTCAGTGTAGCCTTGGAAAAAATTATTGCGGCCAGTTCAAGTCTCAAGAATAATTCTACAAGTATACAATTCAGGCAATGTCCAACCAACATTGGCATTTTTGAACAGATAAATCCAACCCATCCCGGAAGAGGAATCCTGAAAAGGAGGTTAGCTCTTTTTGCATTTATGCTTAATCCGGTATATGTATAGGGTTTGATATACTTGAAAAAAGATGTTCGAGAATGGTTCCATTGAAGAAAATCATCTCCCTTTGGCGTTGGTGGTTGCGCTTGAGCTCAAGGAGTTGCTACAGCTGGAGTCGTTCAAGTATCATTTCCATCCAAGAACATAAATAACTTGAATAGAGAAAAATTCTCAACTAATCAACCCACTAAACATCAACAAGAGAAACAAAGAGCATCAGTCCGAGAGGCGAGAAAGAGAATTACCTGACAATTTTTATTATATTATATTATATATCTTGATGGTTCATGTGCGTCTTAACTTTATTAACTTAACAGGTTGATAGCTTGAATACGAAATGCGGACTTGCTAAAATGATTGATTTAGCAATTACAACTCTGTTACTAAGGTACTCATCTGTAATTGGCTTTTCTTTTTGTCGCTAAGGTAATCATCTACGTAAACTATTTCATCCACAACTCTTCAACTAAACTTTGTTTCCATTCTTCTAAACTGCAGAGGTTTTTCAGCGAGTTTCAAGATACTAAAAGATCACTTGACGTTACAATTATTGCAAGGAAAGTAGAGGTAGAAAGTCTACGGCTGAGCACAGTTCAACAACTTGGTAACATCGAGAGCATCACTTCAAGTACGTCAAGAATCATTAAACATTATCCAACCTCAAACTCCTGCTGTGGTTTATTACAAATCCGGATTATCAATGAGAAACTTATATACAGTAGCACTAGCTTGCTAGGATTTAAGCCTACCAGGTCAAAAATAGTTTACATGCTGAACCATTTGTTTCAAAGCATAAAGTTTTTGAGTAAATGTCAATAAAGATGTAATAGTGGGAATTTTACGCGTGACTCTGATCAATTTAGATGTAATAGTGGGAAGTTTTCAAGGAGATCTAGATTGCCAATAGACTAAAGTTGATCAAGCTATAGAGAAACGATGGTTGTGAACGTGAGTGTTCTACCTGAACTTTTAGTTTGGAATTTTTTATTTATTTGCTGCCTTTGTATGAGAAGTGACGGCTGTGGGGGAAGCTTACTAATGCTAATAAGTGACCAATGGTTTTTTTTTATAGCACACTTGAAACCATTTGTTTAAACATGAATGAATTTATTTCATATGCGGCCTTGAGATCGCAAATACAACATAAATGAAAAAAGTTTGGTACTTGAGAAAACAAGTCAAGAAATAGTAGGCGTCCAATTTCAACTTTCGGACTTTCTGGAAAAATTAGTGAACCATAGGTTCCAAATCTTAAATTAGCACACTGGTGTTACAAATAAATAGCGTACTGTTAGATCGAAAATTCCTACTACACAACCAACCAGGTGAATCAATTAGAATCATGCACTTTGTAGTATAGACGAACCAAGTATAAGAAATCCTACTTATTTTTTTGATAAGAAATCCTACTTTATCCATTCGGTAACTAAAATATATGTGTATACGAATCACAACCAATCATGCCTTAATTTGATTCATTTTTCTAGACTCATTAACATTATATCTTCATTTGGGTTCCAAATAACGTAAGTTAGGTCTCATTTCCAATGGTCCAAATAGGTCTCACATAAAAAGTATAGCTATGGTGGTGGTGACGCTAATCCCATGTAACTTAGTCAAGTTAACAAAAAAAAAATAATTATAGAGAAACCAACAACGACCATTTAAGGGTGACTGGCATTTTTCTACCCTGAAGGTAGAGATCCACTTTTTACTTATGCAGATATCCTGCACAGTACTACAAATATCAAATTGTGTAAAACTAATCCATTTTTAGAGTACTACAACAATATGGATATTGGTGCAAGGCTACTTTAATAGTCGGTAATAATGTTAATTCTATTTTTTTGTAATCCATGCCAATAGAAATGCAGGACATGACGAATATTTATATTTTACCTACCCAACAAGTTCAAAATGATCCATGTGCTTTGTGCACAGACAAATATTCATTCCGTTCCACATATACGAAGAAAAATATATATATACATATCAGTTTAATAAAATTCTTATATTAAATTTGGAACCTATATTTGAGGATACTTCTATAAATTGGGGAATACTAAACAAAAAAACAAAAGAGATACTACAAAATCGAAGAACCCCTTATCTATATATTTTTGGTAATGGCTAAATTGCCTTTATTTAATTAGTTGTTACGGTTGTTAGATTATATTAATTATTAGATTAGTGAGATAAATATATGGATTATAGTTATTGATTTTAGGTTGTATTTATTAGATGAAAAAAAAACCAAAATCAAGATTTGGCATGGCCTTCATCTAGTATCCATGCCGATAGTAAAAGGTTGGCATGGTCACAAATTAAAGACTATACTGATTGTTAAAGATTTTAACAAGGAAAGAAAAAGGAAATAAAAAACAATCGGCATGGTCTTCATCTCTATTGCCGACTTAAGATTCCATTTTGGTAGTTAAATCATTTGCATCTGATGGATTAATTCCATTCATTCAACTGTGCTGCCTCATTTAATTTGTGCATATACTATTATTTAACTCTTGATTTTACTTTAGACTCATTTGACTTGGACGTCAAAGTTGATGAATGCTCTTGATCCTTGACAAGTGCATATGTTCTCGATGCTGATCCATTAGAAAGGCTAATCAAACCATCACCGTTCATTTCATTCAAATATTAAGAGCTCCATTCGAAACAAATTAACAGCTCCATTCGAAATAAAATGGTAGTGGGTTTTTCAAAGCAAAAATTTTAGTCCAAATAATACGGAACAACTAAAAAAAATAGACACTAATGATTTAATTGAAAATTCATTTGCTAAAGTACAAACAGTCGGTATGATTTTCATCACTCATGAAGATTATGCCCCAAATGCGGGTTCTAAATTTACGATTCAGTATTAAGTTTATTATAATTAAATTATAGCCGATTTACTCATTACTAAATTAAATATCCAATAATATTTAGATTAATTTATCACAATCGTGATGCAAACTATATTTTTAATTACATTGATTTTTTGAATAATTGCGATGCAGTTTTATTATTTGTTTTAGTTTATAAGGATCTAAAGCCCATAAATATTTATTGGTTTTTTATTAGTTTGTTCAATGTTTTATTAGCATTTTGATAATATATTATTTTTCTTTATACGAAACTATTTTGAAATATAGATAATAGATTTAATATTTTATAGCGAGGCACTGATCCGTGCATAGCACGGGTGATAAACTAGTTATTATTAGATAAAGAGTATTACATTAACTAGTTGGAAACCTAACAAGCTAAGAGCTTCTCCAATGGATCGTGTGTGAAGAAAAAAGTCTTCATCCACATAGGATCCACTACCAATTTTACTAAATTATTTCTCCAACCCTAACCTCTTCAACTAATTTGTATATGACGTGGCTTGTTTTTGGGTAGACATCCTCTTCCGCAACCTCTAGTTTCAGAGGTTCACCTAGAGGATTTGTTGACATCATAGTCGGCTTTTTTAAAACTAAAAATAGATTTAATTCTTTAAAAATAATTTTTAACCTAAAAATAAATATCGCTAACCTTTCTCTTTCGTTTTTAGAACGAAAAAAATTTATTCCTTCTTTTGATCCAGAGCCATCGTCATACCATCTCGTTATTGTTTGTAAATCAATCATGCGATTGGAGCAATACACCACTTTTGTATCGGGTAATTCTTCTCTTATATCAAAATGACTCTTCTCTTATAGATTTATTTGAATCTCCAAAAGTATATTTATAAAAAGGGTCATCATCGTCTTCAACTTATTTTTGAGCTGCAATCACATGGATGTGCACTTCGTGTCAATCAAAACTGTATTGGGGGAAGGAACGTTTTAAGTGTACATTGAGGCTTAAGCTACATAGTAACCTATAAAGAATGTAATAGCTATGAAGAATTTGAAAAATAACATAAATCTGGTACCATTGGAATTTGTAGGACAAGGGAGCAATCTTGGGAGTTGGCATGATGAGATTCGAAGTGAAGATGAAGATAAATTCTACTGATGAAACATGGCCAATAATTGTTCATCCCAAGGCCCTTTGGTTTGTTCATGGATTTTGCAGAAACTTTGCAAATAAATTAAATATACGTTTCTTCCATTTCGCCAATTTCAGTCCATAAAGGCTTTCCAAATACAAGTTTAATGGAGTTCTCATCGGCAGAAAATTGTTCTTGTTTCGGTTAATAAAATATTTTATTTGATTCGGAAATATGAAACAGCTAGGCAGCGAGTAGGAAAAAGTGCCCGAGGGTTGGACAAGATTTTTTTTCTCCCTTTTAATTAGGAAAATCCGTTTACAAAAAAAATAAAGGATGTCTTCCCACCATGCCACATAGGAAGCTGACCACATTACCATTGGAGAAGCTCTAAGATCCAACAACGTACTACTACATCAATTGAACAGGTTGTTGTGCTAGCCTACCAGCGAGCCTCATGGAACCTAGCCAAGGGAGCCGAAGCGGATGGGGGATGAGATTGTGTCACAAGGAGGGCAAGCTAACTCTACCTTCCATGTTAATTCCTGCAATATTACGCCACGTGGGACCTCCTGAAGCGCATGAGGTCAAGATATTATTATTATTATTATAGTTTGTATTATTATTATTATTATTATAAAACGGGCCACGAAGGCTTTTATTATGAATCAAAATCATTATTATTATTATTATTTATTTATTTTTTTGTTATAAAAGGGAGCCACTAAGGCATTTATTAATCAAAATCAATATTACAAGAGATGGTGGGTAGCCTAGCAACAAGTTGGGCACCAACACCTTTCTGAATAACAATTCCTAGCCTATGAAAAAGAGAATTGCCTATCTTAAAGTTGGCATCATGTCCTACCATGCAATTCCTTAATCTCTTCAGGAAAGTTAATAAAACCGTACTAAGCTCGCCAAAAGTGGAGAAGCCAAAACACCGAATCCATATCCGAGAGAAGTGCAAACATCTAAGTATTTAGTGTTCTTGCGAGTAATTGTTGCAGAAATGGCGTGACCTGGTACGAAGTGGCGTGACTTAGCACTGGTAAACGGAGAGACCCCAGTGACATCGAAACAAACATCCTTGCCATCTATCCAATTATAAACCATGATGTCCGCTGGCCGAAAATCCTTATTATTGATGACGCCCAAAGAAACCTCTTTTCTAGCCACAACCCCATCTCTGTAACACATGTCTGCCAGAATATCTTTTACTAAATCATGTATAAGCAAGCATTATTATTATTATTATTATTATTATTATATGGATAAAGAGTATTACATTAACTAGTTGTAAGCCTAACAAGCTAAGCTCCAACAGCATACTACTACATCAATTGAACAGGTTGCCGTGCTAACCTACCAGCGAGCCTCATGGGTAACCTAGCCAAGGAAGCCGAAGCGAATGGGGGGCTGAGATTATGTTCTAGCCTATATGCCACCTTCTCCCAGTAACACTCAAGGTTGGGATCCTTTATTGGTATCCACCACTGACTTGCACTAATTATGCTTGCTTAGAACCCCTTTTATATTTAGATGTTTGATTAATGTCTCTTGCATTTCAGGTCATTGCTAACAACTTGGTTGAGCTAGCTGGTGAAGGGAGTATTAGCTGTAGTTAGAGGTGATGGGTTGCTTGCATCTACGAAAAAAGTAGGTCAGGCAAACTAGATTTTCCACGTGCCCGCCAGAAGAGAGTAGTAACAATCGTCGGGGGTGCCGACTCGATGGCAACTGTGGAGAAAGTAGGTCAGGAAGAACAAGATGTGCCACATGTCCACTAGAGGAGCCACATGACTAGACTCTATTTTGATATCAGTGAAGGGATATTTGTGCATGTGGATTTGTTCAATTACGAGAAAAATGTTAATTTTATTGTTAATTGTTAGATTGTATGTTATTTATCATAATAAGCATGGGTCTTTCGGCTGAACTGGGTTGTTTTTCTCCTTCGATGCAGGCATGTCCGATAGAATAAACGGGAAGAGGAAGTACGTTCTTATTTTGATAGCTTATACCCAGGAAACACAATTGGATTTATGGAAGGTGAGGATTAAGTTTGTAGTTTCCTTGACCTACACTTTTGCTCTCATTTTTCTTGAACTTCAAAATTCAAGATTGTGAGGTTCTCCACTTTGTGATATAGATTGAAGCTAGCTTGATCTCCGGTTTTTGGCTAATCATCTCCTAATCAGTTGACCTTGATCTCGACAATTTAGGCTGCGAATTACACATAACAAGTTTTGCAGCTTACTGTTGCGACTATTGTTGTGGAAGAGATTTCTCGCAGTGTATCCCGTTTTGGGATTTTTAGTGCAACATATTACTTCTAATGTAGTATCAAACTTGGCAGCTTGACTTTGAGATCTTCTCTTTTAGATTTCAGGATTTAATTGAAAGCCTGCATTTAGTCACTTCTTTCCACTAAATACTCCGCACCAAAATATTGTCCCAAGAAATGTTATTTAGAGCTGTTTGATGTTTATAGGATGTTAAGTCTTAGGATGTTTATAGCCCCACCAAGGAAATGTTTATAGGATGTTAAGACTTTTAGATGTGATGAACTTATAAATATAATTCTACATACTTTATGTTGCATGTAGTTAGTGGAAAGGTGTTTAAATGAAAGTAAGCGATTATCACAAATCAGAAATATAGTAGTACACTTAATAATTATAAAGGCTTATGCCCAAGGTATGGCCTTTGTCTCCATTATGACAAAATCTATCAGATGGACGACGTTTAATATAGACCCGATCCGAAGGTCGGGAAGCTTCGGATGGAGTAGTCATTAGACGGCTGAAAAGGACTCCCGGACATGAGAAACTCGCGGTATTTACCATAAAAGGGTCTCCGGATGGAGTTTCTGCTTGGACAGTTGAAAAATCTTGCGGTATTTTTAAGCGTGAAAGCGTGGGTCAACAAAATATAGGGTGGGTGTAGTCCCATAAAACCCTATTTCTCTTTCTTTCACTGTTATCCTTATTCTCCTCTCCCGCAGAAATACTAGAATTTGGCTTCTCTGTTTTTCTTTTCGTGATTTTCTTTCTGTTGATGTAGGTTATAATAATAGACTGATATAGTTGCAGTTGAATCGGAAAGACGATTGAATTAATTATAAGGACAATATTGATGGAGTAACTAATCTCAACATCATCGATTTACACAAGAAGAATCGGATTGGAGGCTCTTATATTAAAGTCCCATGTTCTATGGTAACTTGCCAAGTTATACCCTGATCTCTATGCAGTGATTTTGTATTTATTTGGTTAGTATCTTAGCGTAGAATCTGGGGATCAATTTTGGAAAAACCCTAGTGAAAAAGTGGGGGTCTAACAACACCACCCAATATTTCGCTTAGCAATCTATATGGACTAAATCCGAAATACTTTGCTAGAGAATCAACTAGACAGTCAGACTCAATCTAGATTAAAGTATCTCTAGGAGTCAATATCTCTCACTTGTTTTGATTTACTCAAGCTAAAACAATAGCGAGTCCTTAATGAAACACAAGGAATAACTTGGACGGTACCAAAGACCAATATCCAAGGATCAATCAATATCAATCGACAACCAAAGGTTGGATTTCCAATTGATGATCTTAAACGCACAACCTGTATTATTTCAATTATATAAAACATAATGCGGAAAAGAAATAACACAGACACCAGAAGTTTTGTTAACGAGGAAACCGCAAATGCAGAAAAACCCCAGGACCTAGTCCAGATTGAATACATATTGTATTAAGCCGCTACAGACACTAGCCTACTACAAGCTAACTTCGGACTGGACTATAGTTGAACCCCAATCAGTCTCCCACCGATCCAAGGTACAATTGTACTCCTACGCCTCTGATCCCAGCAGGATACTGCGCACTTGATTCCCTTAGCTGATCTCACCCACAACTAAGAGTTGCTGAAACCCAAAATCGCAGACTTGATAATAAACAAATCAGTCTCACACAGAAAAGTCTATCAAAGGATAAATCTGTCTCCCACAGAAAAACCCTAGGTTTTTGTTCCGTCTTAAGATATAAAATCAAGGTGAACAGGAACCAATTGATAATCCGGTCTTATATTCCCGAAGAACAACCTAGATTAATCAATCACCTCTCAACAATCCTTCTTGACTACACAAGCGGTTTGTCGAGGAATCAAAAACAGTGAAATGAAGATGTTTATGACTTCTTTATCTTGCCTTTCGGAGAACTCTTACGATCTCAAGCCAATCAATAGATTGTACTCGTGCGATAGAAGATGCAAGATCAGATCACACAACTACGATAAAAGTAGTATCGGTCTGGCTTCACAATCCCAATGAAGTCTTTAAGTCGTTAACCTGGTTTTAGAGAAGAAAACCAAAGGTTAAAGGAGAATCGACTCTAGCGAGCGCACTAGTATCACACAGACGTGTGGGGATTAGTTTTGCACAATGCTAGATGTCTCCTTTATATAGCCTTCAAATCAGGGTTTTGCCTTAGTTACAAAGCAATTCATATTCACCGTTAGATGAAAACCTGATTTAGATTCAAGCTAATATTTCTCAACCGTTAGATCGAAAACTTAGCTTCTCACACACACTTGGGTAGACGTTTACTGGGTTTGTGAAAACCGTGCCCAAACGTGTACGTGTATGTTGGTTCAACATAGTAGCCCAAAAGGTTAACCATATGAGCATTTCATATTAACCTAGTTCTTCTTCACCATAACTAGATCAATTGACGCAAATGAACTAGTTAGAGAGTTGTTCAATTGCTATGAGATCTTATGTAACTACACAAGAAACAATTGAAACAAAGATGATTCGATTGAATCGGCTCATGAACTTTATATCCACGGTTTGCATAAAGCATACCTTAGTAATTTAAGTTTCATGTTCAGAGCACATCTTTAGATCATAACCACCTAAGCTCACAAACAAGTTCGCAGACTTAAGGCAACCGGCAGAGTTTTCCAAACTCAGCAGAAAATCTCGGCAAAGAGACTTACGCCAGTTCGCGGACTGAGTTCGCGGACTAAACACGCAAACGAGTTTTTGGAAAATCCCAGCATAAATTCTCGGCAAGAGAACTTTCGACAGTTCGCGGACTTGGCAAAGCCAATTCCTCCGGTTTCTCTCAATCAACAAAGTTCAAAAACTTCGGATTAAGGAATACATGGTTATGTAATCTAAACTCTCATTCCAATCATTGAGACATTCTCAGAGGACGTTATATAGCCGTTATTCACAGACCGTTTCACGTCAGAGCAATTCTCAAAGTAATTGAAACTTTTCATGACTTTCGTCACTAGGTGAAGATAAACTTGATCAAAGCGAAACGCTTTACCAACACACGATTTCGAGAAAAAGATAAGTAGTGAATACTCAGCTCGAAATGTCAAATGTGTATGATCCAGTCTATATAGCATACGACTTTTTGTCTCATAAGAAGTAGGAGATAAAATAGATAGACTTTTGAGTGATAGATAAGTTCAAGTCTCCACATACCTTTTTGTTGATGAAGTTCCACGGTTCCTTGAGTAGATCTTCGTCGTTGTATGATGAATCGCCATGAAGTCCTTGAGCTCAACTACACTTTTCTATCCTAGTCCGAGACTTAGCTATAATAGACTAGAAATCAAGACTCATAGTTTTGATCACTAACATTGACAAACATGCTTGATATAGCAACGCATGCGAGGTCGACCGAGCTATGCTCTAACAATCTCCCCCTTTGTCAATTTTAGTGACAAAACTATTAATACATATGGAATACAAATAGATAAACTTTAGTGGCTCCTATTCGATAGTCTAATCTTTAACGTTCCTTGAAATCTCCGTCCTTCCAAGTGCTCCAATGATACCAAAGGTTATAAGTTTAGCACCACCGTTGTTGAAGATTCGTAGCTATAACAATGACATAAATCGAGATTCTCGATCATTATTATACAGTGTCATAGTATCATTATGTAACATCAAATTCCAATTGCATCACGACTTTAACAACAATACTATGGTGATATGTATCACTTCCCCTTAGTCAATACTCCATCTCGATCATGGAAACCACTCCCCCTTACACAATGATCCGAAAACCATATGTATTTGTAGTGTGAACTACATTATTTCCCCCTTTTTGTCAATAAAATTGGCAAAGGTAAAAGAACGGGATCATAATGAAATTTCCACAAGAGACATTTCATAGACTAAAAGAAAAAATACATACCAACTTAATTTAGATGCAATCATAAAGCCGAAGCTAAATGCATTCATCAAGGAGTTTTAAGATACAAGATAACCCCTATAAAATTCCACAGCCGCACACCCGCAAGATATTACCATTAAGCACAAGTTCAAAAGAACTCTCCCCCATTTGATGTCATTCCCGAAAGAACAACAAGAGCGACCTTAATTTCGAAAGAAAAGAAGGATTTTTTAATTGGACACCAAAAACCATGGAAATGATTTTCTATATCCAAAACTCAACCAAATTAATCACAAGTAAACCCATGATTAATTTAATCGGAATACGCAACTAAATCAAACCACAAAAGTGATCAATTTAATTGATTGTGCTCAACATAAGAAAACTCACGGAGCTACGACTAAGATAACCACAGAGATGACTACCTTAATCGTTCAAATACTCAACATAAGGAAAACCTTACGGAATATACGACTACATCAACCAATAGAACATGATTAGTATAGCCGTTCATATACTCAACACAAGAACTTGTGGAATATATGAAAAACTCAACTAGATTAATTACAAGAGAACCTATAATTAATCTAATTGGAATACACAACCAAACTAATCCCGAAGCAATCAATTTAATTGTCAAAAGATTTTGCTCAAAAGAAGACTTTCGGAGCAAATAACTAAATAACCAATCAAGATGATTAATTTAGTTCAAGAATGCTCAACATATAGCATCTCATGGAACAACCAACAAGGCCAATATTAATCGACATAGTTGTAAGGTGCTCAACATAAGATACACAATGGAGCCTTCACGGTAAAACATAACAAAATGGATCAATGAAGATCAATACCGTGGATAACATACAAGGATCTATTCTATTTTCCATCACTATTTGCATAACGACATAATAGACTTTATCCTTGTCAAACAAAAGATTTCATCCTATTTTCCATCAAATAAATGACTGCATAGGCATAACTTTTGTAATTGTCAAAAGTCCATTCGTCCTTTCATCAATACGAATATCAATTTATGAACGACTTTACTTTTGACACAATATGGGACCTTCAAGTTCACGGACGCAAACAATACATATCCCATAAAAATATTGCAATACTTCAAAACAGATTAATACTGCAATAATATCATCCTCCAAATATTTTTAGAATTTAAAACCAATAAACCTAAAAAATAACATAAGAAGATGAAAACAAAAATAGCTATGTGTAGTCACAATCTTCGCTATTCAAAACTAGTTATTCTTCCTACTAAATCAAAAAGAAGACTTACTAGGTATTGTAGATCTTTCTCAGGGCATCTACAGAACTCCTTCTTGTTATTGAAAAACCCATTGATTATGGGATCGTTCAATTCCTCTAAATCTTCAGAAATATCAGTTAACTCACTAAGTTCCCTTTTTAGATCACGCAAGGTATTCTTGGTTAGAGACAACCTTTGTTCATAGTGAGTTATTTCTTCCACAGAGGAAATGATTCGAGATTTTAAATCATTTCTCTTGCTGATGAAGTCTTTCACCATTTCTCTAAAATGATTATCAGCACGACAAACAGAAAAGAGACAGTTAGAGGAAGAACTTTTTCTATTGATTGTAGACTTCTTCTTTATCATCCTTGAGGAAGTAATTCCTTTGCACAGATATACGTTGACTGCTTCTACTGCATTACTTTTGGAAGCGCTCTAGTTACAGGAGCCATGAAAACGTATGAGAAGAAAGAAGAAGATAAGAAGATTTATAAGTGTCAAACCCTAATCCTTGACACAGTCTTCCACAGTTTAAGGATCCAATCAATATCGTTAGCAGGATATTTTCTTAACAACCATAGATACATACTTGAGCCACAAGATGCAGAGCCTCAACCTCTCAAGCTAAGAATGAGGATGCAGGCGTCTCCGAGCTCAACCAGAGACAAAGTGAGCCAGATGCTCCCCTTGCTTGTCAAGGATTGTTGCATAAACATGTTTCCTCCTCCTTCTGATTCTGGAAGCATTGGTTTTGCACGACCTTTGATTATACAGATTCAAATTTTGCATGTTCTCTTGTAGTTTAGAAATTCTTTTGTTGCTCTGCTTGAACCTCCGACACGTGTTTTGAACATGATTTGCATTTCCACAAAAAGAACAAACCGGCGATCCTTTGTCTTGTTGAAGTGCCTTCTATTTATCACAACTGCCTGCCTTTGTTTTCCCAAGACACTTAGGAACATAGTTGACGATACCTGTAGTCTTGCTCTTAAATCCTAAACCATTAGTGTTTCCAAAGGATTTCTGACCAAATAACATTGCTGAGATTTTATCAGAACTTCCAAATAATCGCTGAAGATCATCTTTGAGAGTATTAATCTCTTTTTCCTTTAGAAAAATGGTCCTGGTGAGTTGATCATTAAGATAATCTATCTCAAGATCTTTCACTTGGATTAAAGATTGCAGTTTCTTCAATAAAGCTTTTAATAGAAGATTTTCTTGAATGACCTCTTTGTTCAAGAAATCGAAAATCTCTGTGTCAGACTCAATTTCTGAATCAGATTTTGAGTATATGGAGGTTTCTGCTGCGAGAGCTGTAGATTCACATCCAACAGACATGTTCAGGACGTCGACACAAAGAGATTTATCTTCCATATAATATTTAGAAGCAATAGCTGATAGGGGATGTTTATCACATCTAACGCTCCTCTTTATAAAATCCTTGATCCTTTCTGTTAACAATTTATTGAACCGATAACCAGATGAACAACACTCATCAGCCCAAGATAAGTTAGAGGATTTACTTGTCTTGGAAACAGAATTGAATGCAAAGTTTTGAACAGAATTTGGATCATGAATTGTCACTTGTCCACATGAGGTATTTGTGGAAGGAGTGTTGAATTTTTTTCCTCCATTGATGGCATATTTCTTAGCAACGTATCTCTTGTGTTCAAATACAGTTTCTAAGATATCTCAGGCTTCTTTAGACTTAGTGCAAGTAGCCACATAGTGCTGAAGATCTGGGGTAACGGCCTGTCTGATAGCATTTAATCCAAAAGAGTTTTGCATTGCAACAAGAGATTCTTCAGGACTATAACTACCAACATCCTTTGGTAGATATATCGTATTTTGTATTAACCGGAGGATTATAGCCTTTAACAATACATACCCAGGTTTGAAAATCACATGCTTGAAGATAAGCACACATTGCAACTTTCCATGTTGAGTAGTTTGAGCCATCAAAGACTGGTGGTACGTTAAAAGAGATAGCACTTCCGTCCATAGAGTCAGATCGCTACAAACACAGACTTTTGAGGTCTTTAATGTGTTTGCCTGCTCTGATACCAATTGAAAAAGTGGGGGTCTAACAACACCACCCAATATTTCGCTTAATAATCTATATGGACTAACTCCGAAATACTTTGATAGAGAATCAACTAGATAGTCAGACTCAATCTAGATTAAAGTATCTCAATGAGTCAATATCTCTCACTTGTTTTGATTTACTCAAGCTAAAACAATAGCGAGTCTTTAATCAAACACAAGGAATAACTTGGACGGTACCAAAGAACAATATCCAAGGATCAATCAATATCAATCAACAACCAAAGGTAAGATTTCCAATTGATGATCTTAAACGCACAACCTGTATTATTTCAATTATATAAAATATAATGCAGAAAAGAAATAACACAGACACCAGAAGTTTTGTTAACGAGGAAACCGCAAATGTAGAGAAATCCCGGGACCTAGTCCAGATTGAATACACACTGTATTAAGCCGCTACAAACACTAGCCTACTACAAGCTAACTTCGGACTGGACTACAGTTGAACCCCAATCAGTCTCTCACCGATCCAAGGTACAGTTGTACTCCTACGCCTCTGATCCCATCAGGATACTGGGCACTTGATTCCCTTAGCTGATCTCACCCACAACTAAGAGTTGCTGCAACCCAAAATCGAAGACTTGATAATATAAAAATCTGTCTCACACAAAAAAGTCTATCAAAGGATAAATCTGTCTCCCATAGAAAAACCCTAGGTCTTTGTTCCGTCTTAAGATATAAAATCAAGGTGAACAGGAACCAATTGATAATCCGGTCTTATATTCCTGAAGAACAGCATAGATTAATCAATCACCTCTCAACAATCCTTCTTGACTACACAAGCGGTTTGTCGAGGAATCACAAACAATGAGACGAAGATGTTTGTGGCTTCTTTATCTTGCCTATCGGGGAACTCTCACGATCTCAATCCAATCAATAGATTGTACTCGTACGATAGAAGATGCAAGATCAGATCACACAACTACGATAAAAGTAGTATCGGTCTGGCTTCACAATCCCAATGAAGTCTTTAAGTTGTTAACCTGGTTTTAGAGAAGAAAACCAAAGGTTAAAGGAGAATCGACTCTAGCGAGCGCACTAGTATCACACAGACGTGTGGGGATTAGTTTTGCACAATGCTAGATGTCTCCTTTATATAGACTTCAAATCAGGGTTTTGCCTTAGTTACAAAGCAATCCATATTCACCGTTAGATGAAAACTTGATTTAGATTCAAGCTAATATTTCTCAACCGTTAGATCTAAAACTTAGCTTGTCACACACACTTGGGTAGACATTTACTGGGTTTGTGAAAACCATGCCCAAACGTGTACGTGTATGTTGGTTCAACATAGTAACCCAAAAGGTTAACCATATGAGCATTTCATATTAACCTATTTCTTCTTCACCATAACTAGTTCAATTGACTCAAATGAGCTAGTTAGAGAGTTGTTCAATTGCTATGAGATCTTATGTAACTACACAAGACACAATTGAAACAAAGATGATTCGATTCGATTGAATCGGCTCATGAACTTTATAGCCACGGTTTGCATAAAGCATTCCTTAGTAATTTATGTTTCATGTTCAAAGCACATCTTTAGATCATAATCACTTAAGCTCACAAACAAGTTCGAGGACTTAAGGCAACCGGCAGAGTTTTCCAAACTCAGCAGAAAATCTCGGCAAAGAGACTTCTGCCAGTTCGCGGACTGATTTCGCGGACTAAACACGCAAACGAGTTTTTGGAAAATCCCAGCAGAAATTCTTGGCAAGAGAACTTCCGTCAGTTCGCGGACTAAGTTCGCGGACTTGGCAAAGCCAATTCCTCCGGTTTCTCTCAATCAACAAAGTTCGAAAATTTCGGATTAAGGAATACATGGTTATGTAATCTAAACTCTCATTTCAATCATTGAGACGTTCTCAGAGGACATTATATAGCCGTTATTCACAGACCGTTTCACGTTAGAGTAATTCTCAAAGTAATTGAAACCTTTCATGACTTTCGTCACTAGGTGAAGATAAACTTGATCAAAGCGAAGCACTTTACCAACACATGATTTTGAGGAAAAGATAAGTAGTGAATACTCAGCTCGAAATGTCAAATGTGTATGATCCAGTCTATATAGCATATGAATTTTTGTCTCATAAGAAGTAGGAGATAGAATAAATAGACTTTTGAGTGATAGATAAGTTCAAGTCTCCACATACCTTTTTGTTGATGAAGTTTCACGGTTCCTTGTATAGAACTTCGTCTTTGTATGATGAATCGCCATGAAGTTCTTGAGCTCAACTACAGTTTTATATCCTAGTCCGAGACTTAGCTATAATAAACTAGAAATCAAGACTCATAGTTTTGATCACTCACATTGACAAACATGCTTGATATAGCAATGCATGCGAGGTCGACCGAGCTAGCTCTAACATCTAGAATTGTTTTTTTTAGTTTGTGTATGAATGTTTGATTTTTGTTTTGATTTTGTATTCGTAGAGAAAGTAATTGTAGGCTGATTATCTTAGTGGTTAAAAATAAATTTAAGTTTTCAGAGAACAATTAGCTTCTCACAGTTGTTTGCAAAATCTTAAACTTTGTGAATTATTGTTCATGAAAACCGCTATTGCTCTTATGTAGATGTTTTAACCAAATATTACAACTTTGATCTGAAGTTTTATCCAAGAATGTTGAGCAGTAGTGGGATGAAAAGTATGGTACTTCCTTGCATTATTTCAAGATCAAATATATGCAAGTTTTGTGTCTGCTGCTAACTTTCTAGATATTGCATAGGTGGTTTCTGCTGGTGCTAACCCTGTTCAAATTATCGGGGTAATGGTATTACAGTTCCATCTCAGTACCATCTTAGGACCGAAGTAGGGCAAAATAAGTTAAATACGAACTCTGATACCGGTGCAGAGAATATTCAGAATAACTGTATACGGACAGCTGTTCACCCCAAGTATCATATCGAATGATTGGTAAGTCATTCTAGCTATGCGTTACTGAACAGGTAAATAGAAATTTTGTTCCCAATGATTTTATGCTAATATTTCTATCAACACAATGTACTCTTTATATGGATTTGCAGCTTTCGTTTCTTAAGCAATTTATAGGTCCATGACCGAATCAGACTATATCCATCTGCGTCTGTGTTTTCTAATTATGCTATAAGCTTACTATATCTTTATATCTAAATTGTGTAAATGTAAAAGTAAATAATTTTCTACAATTCTGTAACCTTTCACTGTTTTCCTTTAGCTTTGGTTCTTATTATGCAGTTGGTATCTTTTGATATTCGTGGCAGTTCAGTTAGTCATCTTCATCATGAAGTCTGTACAATTTTCTAAGGTTTATATTTTAGAAGCATTATATGACATGGAAAAGTTCGTTATTGGAACACATTTATGTTCTAGCCTATATTCCACCTTCTCCCAGTAACACTCAAGGTTGGGATCCTTTATTGGGATCCACCACTGACTTGCACTAATTATGCTTGCTTAGAACCCCTTTTATATTTAGATGTTTGATTAATGTCTCTTGCATTTCAGGTCATTGCTAACAACTTGGCTGAGCTAGATGGGGAAGGGAGTAATAGCTGTAGTTAGAGGTGCTGGGTTGATTGCAGCTACAGAAAAAGTAGGTAAGGCAAACGTGATTTTCCACGTGTCCGCCAGAAGAGAGTAGTAACAATCGTCGGGGGTGCTGACTCGATGGCCACTGTGGAGAAAGTAGGTCGGAAGAACAAGATGTGCCACATGTCCACTAGAGGAGCCACATTACTCTAAATTATATTTTGATACCAGTGAAGAGATATTTGTGCACATGGATTTGTTCAATTACGAAAAAATGTTAATTTTAGGTTATCCACTTTGTGATATAGATTGAAGCTAGCTTGATCTCCGGTTTTTGGCTAATCATCTTCTAATCAGTTGATATTGATCTCGATAATTTAGGCTGCGAATTACACATAACGAGTTTTGCAGCTTACTGTTGCTACTATTGCTGCGGAAGAGATTTCTCCCGGTGTATCCCGTTTTGGGATTTTCAGTGCAACATATTACTTTGAATGTAGTATCAAACTTGGCAGCTTGACTTTGGGATCTTCTCTTTTAGATTTCAGGATTTAATTGAAAGCCTGCAGTTAGTCACTTCTTTTCACTAAATACTCTGCACCAAAACATTGTCCCAAGAAATATTATTTAGAGTTGTTTGATGTTTATAGGATGTTAAGTCTTAGGATGTTTATAGCCCCACCAGGGAAATGTTTATAGGATGTTAAGACTTTTAGATGTGCTGAACTTGTAAATATAGTTGTACATACTTTTTGTTATATGTACTTAGTGGAAAGGTGTTTAAATGAAAGTAAGCGATTATCACAAATCAAAATATAGTAGTACACTTAATAATTATATTGGATTATGCCCAAGGTATGGCCTTTGTCTCCATGATGACAAAAGCTATCAGACGGACGACGTTTAATATAGACCCGATCCGAAGGTCGGGAAGCTCCGGATGGAGTAGTCATTAGACGGCTGAAAAGGACTCCCGGACATGACTCGCGGTATTTACCATAAAAGGGTCTCCGATGGAGTTTCTGCTTGGACAACTGAAAAAGCTTGCGGTATTTTTAAGCGGGAAAGCGTGGGTCAACAAAATATAGGGTGGGTGTAGTCCCATAAAACCATGGGAACATTATCTATATACCCCTACTATGAGGCCCCTTGCAAATATACCCTTTTGGACTTTACAAATACCCCTAAGCTTAATACATTACTAAAATATCCTCTTTCATATAGTGTATATATAAAAGGGGCTAACCATTATTCAACAACAACAAAAAAAAAAAAAACTAGCTCTACTACCCGCCACCACTGTCCACCGCCAACCACCACCACCACTGTCCACCGCCGCCCACCACCACCAACCACCACCACCGACGACCACCACCACCAACCACCACCACTGCCGCCAACCACCACTGTCCACCACCGCTAACTACCAACCACCACCACCGCTAACCACCACAACTGTCCACCACCGCCAACCACCACCAACCACCGCCGACGCTAACCAACACCACCAATGTCCACCACCACCGCTACCAATCACACTGCCGCCGTAAATAACCGCCACCAACCGTCGCCACTAACCACCACCGCCGTCAACCACCACCACCGCCGTCATCCACCGCCGACGACGACCACCACTACCATGTGGAGTCAACTAGCAGAAGTTGTGTCTATATCGGAGGCAACTAGCTCAAGTTGTCTCCAATAAATAGTGTCCATATCGGAGGCAACTAGCTTAAGTTGTCTCCAAAAGTGGAGGCAACTAACTCAAGTTGTTTCCAATAAAATAGTGTACAAGAACAAGTTGCAAAACAAAATGGAGCCAACTAACTCAAGTTGTCTCCGAATCTGAGGCAACTAGGTCAAGTTGACTTAAAAAGTGAAGGCAACTAGCTCAAAGTTGTCTTCAAAAGTGAAAGCAACTAGCGCAAGTTGTCTTCATATATGGAGGCAACTATCACAAGTTGTCTCCAAAAAATAAAAATTGTACACAAAAAAGTGAACCTAGTGTGAGTCGAACACACATCTTCTGACATATAGTCAGTTGTGCTACCATTGCACCACTGGTTCATGCATAAACACAAGGTAACATGCATATAAATGGCTAACTGGTTTGGCAAAAAAAAACACTCACATATACCAGCTGAGCATCTATCAGTAAGCTCAACTTAACAAACTGTATGCAAACCCAGCTTTATTGGCCAAGCTTCAGCTGCAGCATCAAACTGTTCTGCACTTCACTTCAAATCCCATGTGTTCACTGCTTCACCAACTGCAACCTTGTTCCACAAACTTATAGATCAACTCCAAAAACAACTGCAATTTTGCGCTTGCAGCATCACTAAAAATGCAATTCCTGCACTTGCATCTTTACCAGTACCATTCACTGCAATTCCAGCTCATTCGCTCATTCCCTGCTTCAAAAACCATCTGCATCTTACAAACCACTTCTTGACCTGGCCATTGCATCACTAATTTCAGTTCAAGTCTGGTTTCAGTCTTAGCAGCTCTTGTAAAGCAACACCACCTCCTACTACAACAACATCAACCACCATCTCATACAACACCACATGACACAACATAGCTCAGCTTCTTCCATGTAAAAAATCATATCAAAATCACATTCAATAGACAGATAAATGGTAACACTGACCAAACACGTCGATAAATTGCTAACTATTTTCTTAAAAAAATGAAGGCAACTAGCTCAAGTTGCGTTCGAATCTGGAATCAACTAAATCAAGTTGCTTCCAAATCCGGAAGCAACTAGCTCAAGTTGCTTCCAAATCCGGGACCAACTAGCTCAAGTTGCCTCGATTTACACGACCTATCATAGAGAACGCCACATACGGAGAGCAAAACCAATACAACCTTGGAATAGAGAACATAACAGTTGTATGCTCCATCCATCTATTACACACTCCACTCGAACGCATATATATATATATATATATATATATATATATATATATATATATATATATCAATTGCTTTAATTTTCTATTGACTATTCAATTCATTATTTTACTAACCAATCCAACATTATTATTTGATTATTTTTTTGTACCATGTGACATCAATTGTGAGTTGAGAGCAAAGGTGCAAGTAAAAGCAGAAAATAACAAATACATGTACACCATGTACGCATGATATATTGTTAGAGGACTCCAGAAGCATCTCTCATGCTTATATTCACATTGTTCCGTATGGTTCTTCGTCCAATTCCAGCAGATCCCTTTGTCATCGTAGCTACAAACTCACCATAATCGATCCTACTATCTTGATACATAAACAACATTTAACGAAAATGAAGGTTCGCCTAAAATGATATATGAACAATTAAAAATTTCAATGATTTTCAATACATACATTATTCTGATCAACTTCTTTAATGATAGAAGAACGTCAGTCATGTTATGCTCCACACAAGCTTGCTGGAGTTCGTCAACTGTAATATAACCACCACCGTCTTTGTTAAAGTACAAAAATACTGCAAACCCATCTCAACAACCACAACTATATCCAAATCATCATAAACATCTCCATCATAAGCCATCTCCTAAGTTTCCAAAAGACAATCACCAAGTTCCACACCAACAATGTAAATACATCCCTGCATCCTCAAACACAGCTCATATCTTAGCTCTAATTGTTGTTGTCTGCAATATCAACTCTAATTCTTGTTGTTTGCAATAGAAACTCCCAGCCCTGCAGTTCCATCCCTAGAAACTTCTGCTTCCATTTCCATGTTGCACAACAACAATCGATTAGGTCAACTCCATCTCAGATACCACCAACATCTTCAAATTTCTTCTTGAATCAATCATAAATAAACACCAAGCCAACTCAAAGTTGATCAGTAACTTTCAATTGCTTCATTAGAAAGCTTCAATTTCTTCATTTTATGTAAATCAAATCCCTAATTCCCGATTCTTCTCAACAGACCCCTGATTCTTCTTTGCTTTCTCTAATTATAGTATCTATAATCGAAATCAACAAGTAACCATGACTGATGTATCTTTTTCGACACTGAATTCTCATCAAACTCCAAATTCAAACTGCCAATTATTCATTCAAAATCGAATCTCGATCTTAAAAGTTAAACGAAACCAAAAATCAATCTCGATCACTCTGAATCTGATATTGAAATCGTTTATTATCGGAAATATAGTTTAAAATGAGATCCATACCAGAAATCAAAACCTAAATTGGGATCTCACCCGAATCTTCAACGAAGAAGAAGAAGATGGACCGCTGCTCCAGATGATTTTTATATTCGAATTTCGGGATTTGATTCACATAAAGAGAGAATTGTTGATGGATCTGGTGATAGACTTGGTGGATTTTGAGGTGGTGGTGGAATTGGAGGTGGATCGATGGGTTTGTTGTTGTTGGAGGTGGTGATTGTCGGAGAGAAGGAGAAGAGAGATAGTGATAACTCTCTTAAATGATGTCGATGGCGATGGTATTGGTGGCGTTGGTTGTGGTGGCGACGGAGATGGAGATGGTGGTGGCGAGGGAGATGCAGATAAGAAATGAAGAAGAGGCCGAAGTGTAACAGGTAAAGGTTAAAGTTGGGATTATGCAAATCATTTTCTGTTCATAATTTCAATTATGCCACTAGGGGTATATGTAAAGACTCATAAGGGTACTTGTGCAGGATCCATGGATAGTAGGGGCATATATAACATTCCCACTAAAACCATCTTTCTCTTTCTTTTACTGCTATCCTTCTTCTCCTCTCTCGCAGAAATCCTAGAGTTTTGCTTCTCTGTTTTTCTTTTCGTGATTTTCTTTCTGTTAATGTAGGTTATAATAATAGACTGATATAGTTGCAGTTGAATCGGAAAGACGATTGAATTAATTATAAGGACAATATTGATGGAGTAACTAATCTCAACATCATCGATTTACACAAGAAGAATCAGATTGAAGTCTCTTATACTAAAATCCCATGTTCTATGGTAACTTGCCAAGGTATACCCTGATCTCTATGCAGTGATTTTGTATTTGTTTGGTTTGTATCTTAGCGTAGAATCTGGTGATCAATTTTGGACAAACCCTAGAATTGTTTTTTTTAGTTTGTGTATGAATGTTTGATTTTTGTTTTGATTTTGTAGTCGTAGAGAAAGTAATTGTAGGCTGATTTTCTTAGTGTTTAAAAATAAATTTGGGTTTTCAGAGAACAATTAGCTTCTCACAGTTGTTTGCAAAATCTTAAACTTTGTGAACTATTGTTCATGAGAACTCCTATTGCTCTTATGTAGATGTTTTAACCAAAGATTACAACTTTGATCTGAAGTTTTATCTAAGAATGTTGAGCAATAGTGGGATGAAAAGTATGGTACTTCCTTGCATTATTTCAAGATCAAATATATGCAAGTTTTGTGTCTGCTTCTAACTTTCTAGATGTTGCATAGGTGGTTGCTGCTGGTGCTAACTCTGTTCAAATTATCGGGGTAATGGTATTACAATTCCATCTCAGTACCATCTAAGGACCGAAGTAGGGCAAAAGAAGTTAAATACGAACTCTGATACCGGTGCAGAGAATATTCAGAATAACTGTATACGGACAGCTGTTCACCCCAAGTATCATATCGAATGATTGGTAAGTCATTCTAGCTATGCGTTACTGAACAGGTAAATAGGAAATTTGTTTCCAATGGTTATATGCTAATATTTCTATCAACACAATGTACTCTTTATATGGATTTGCAACTTTCGTTTCTTAAGCAATTTATAGGTCCATGACCGAATCAGACCATATCCATATTCCTCTGTGTTTTTCTAATTATGCTATAAGCTTACTATATCTTTATATCTAAATTGTGTAAATGTAAAAGTAAATAATTTTCATGAAGTCTGTACAATTTTCCAAGATTTATATTTTAGAAGCATTATATGACATGGAGAATTATTGGAACACATTTATGTTCTAGCTTATGTGCCACCTTCTCCCAGTAACACTCAAGGTTGGGATCCTTTATTGGGATCCACCACTGACTTGCACTAATTATGCTTGCTTAGAACCCCTTTTATAATTAGATGTTTGATTAATGTCTCTTGCATTTCAGGTCATTGCTAACAACTTGGCTGAGCTAGCTGGGGAAGGGAGTAATAGTTGTAGTTAGAGGTGCTGGGTTGATTGCAGCTACGGAAAAAGTAGGTCAGGCAAACTAGATTTTCCACGTGTCCGCCAGAAGAGAGTAGTAACAATCGCCGGGGGTGCCGACTCGATGGCAACTGTGGAGAAAGTAGGTCGGGAAGAACAAGATGTGCCACATGTCCACTAGAGGAGCCACATGACTCTAGCTTCTATTTTGATACCAGTGAAGGGATATTTGTGCACATGGATTTGTTCAACTACGGAAAAATGTTAATTTTATTGTTAATTGTTAGATTGTATGTTATTTATCATAATAAGCATGGGTCTTTCGGCCGAACTGGGTTGTTTTTCTCCTTCGATGCAGGCATGTCTGATAGAATGAACGGGAAGAGGAAGTACGTTCTTATTTTGATAGCTTATATCCAGGAAACACACTTGGATTTATGGAAGGTGCGGATTAAGTTTGTAGTTTCCTTGGCCTATACTTTTGCTCTCATTTTTCTTGAACTTCAAAATTCAAAATTGTGAGGTTCTCCACTTTGTGATATAGATTGAAGCTAGCTTGATATCCGGTTTTTGGCTAATCATCTTCTAATCAGTTGATCTTGATCTCGACAATTTAGGCTGCGAATTATACATAACGAGTTTTGCAGCTTACTATTGCTACTATTGCTGCGGAAGAGATTTCTCGTAATGTATCCTGTTTTGGGATTTTCAGTGCAACATATTACTTTTAATATAGTATCAAACTTGGAAGCTTGACTTTGGGATCTTCTCTTTTAGATTTCAGGATTTAATTGAAAGCCTGCAGTTAGTCACTTCTTTTCACTAAATACTCCGCACCAAAACATTGTCCCAAAAAATGTTATTTAGAGTTTTTTGATGTTTATAGGATGTTAAGTCCTAGGATGTTTATAGCACCACCAGGAAAATGTTTATAGGATGTTAAGACTTTTAGATGTGCTGAACTTATAAATATAGTTGTACATACTTTCTGTTGCATGTAGTTAGTGAAAAGGTGTTTAAATGAAAGTAAGCGATTATCACAATCATAAATATAGTAGTACACTTAATAATTATATAGGCTTATGCCCATGATTACTTAAGTATTTTTGCTGCAGGGAAATTTCGGGCACACCCAGTTACATTTACAGGCTTATAAAAATATAGTAATATTTTTGCTCGCATACAGTTACCCCTTGAAGCTGGACTGAGGTTTTATTCCAATTTTATTCAGTTATTTTGTTCCTTCGCTGCACTTTCTCTAATTCAGTCTTCTAGAAAGCCAGACGACGTAGGCTCCTCCAACGTGTGGAGATATTATCGATAACAACTCGAATATAGTCATATCTATAGCATTTTCAGTTGAGTTTGTTGTTGTTGTCGTCTAGCAAATTAGCGAAGGAAGACCAGTCCGCGTCTTTCCGTACTGTAGTTGTGAAGGTTAAATCTTGAAAGTTGAAACCTTGGCTTTTATTTTATTTTGTTTTGAATTTTTTTTTGCGAAGTTTTCATAATTTTACATTAGTGTACCAAAACAGTGATGGTAAATTGAATAACAATAATTACATATCATGGAACCTTTCATAAACACGATAATCATTTTTTCTATTTCTAGATAAACATCTGCTAACTTGAAAGATTTTCAGTGCAACTTGGCAATGGGTTAGTAACATGTTTGAAGTTGAACTGTCTTCACTTCGGTATAGAAAAGGGTTCTTATTGGATGAGGACAGGACAATTCCTATAAGTTGCTAGGTCTTGAGATTCACCGAAACCTTTTCTTAGTTTGATGTATGTTGTTTAGTTGAAACTTTGCTGGCCCTATGGATAAGATTTCACAATGTTCACAGTAAAAATCACTTCACTTTGATTGCTTTCATTCGTTCAATCTGCATTTGGTTTTTCAATAGTTAATTATACATATCTAGGTTTCAATTATCTTTTTTCCAGTCTGAATTGGATTATTTATGATTTCCTTTCTTCATTTTTTGGATTTTGTAGGGGTTCAGATGAATTCTGGAGATACTTTAACACCACCACTTTGACTATTTATGAAGTATTCTATTTCTGCATTCATGCCAACACCACCATTACGTCTCACAGACACTCCACGAAAGTTATTCCTGTTCTGGGGTACTTTACAGGTCAATTCTCTTACTCTCTCCCACTGTGTTTGTATAGTATCCTTTATGGACAGGCTATTAATATTAGCGACATAAAGGTATTGAGTTTGATAAGATGACTCCACTATTTGAATTGCTATTAGAAGATCGATTAAAACAATGTCTTTCCTTAATTGGATGTATTTGATCAACCCATGAGGGGGAAGTGATGGAATCCTTAACTTAGCTGGTGTTTACATCTTACTTTTCGGATGCAAGACTTTCAAAGTTTTTTTACCAATTTTGGGCATTTATGATCAATGTTATATATTGATGCTCGAAGTATCCATATAACATCTAGAAGTAGCCAGTGTCATAATTTGAGATTCAAAAAATCTGCTTCGGGATTGAAAATATATTCAACAAAGCTAAGAGTAGCTCATGTGCAACTAAGATTAATAATTTGATGTTCAATGTGATCCATTAACCGTTTTAAAGGCGAGTTAATTAGTTTCATACACTCGATACACTGATAACATTGGTTCATATAATAACATTTTGTTGTCCATGGGTCTGTATGGTATCAAATACAAGGTAGGATTATATATTTATTTCCAAATTTGTCAGACTGACTGAGATTGGCTCTATTTTTTGTTAGAATAATGTGTACCATTTTGTTTTTCCTGTTTTTCATGAAAGTTACGAGTTAGGATTTTCAGTTTAGGTAGGAATTTGTTGAGAATCAATCAGTACTAAAGTGAAACGCGTTTGATCAGATTCTAAGTTTCGCATATACCTAAATATTTTGACTTTTTTTCCTTCCACTAATTATAGGATCAAACTATTTTGTGATTAAGGTACTGTGGCACTGCTTATGTTTGCAATGTCTAAGCATGTTGCTATGAAAGACTGTTCTTTACTAATATATTTTCTCTAAATATCTGAGGGTTTATCTTGCATACAAGTTGAAGTTCACTACAGGAGTATAGATTGGCGAGTTTCAAAGTATGACTTTGATGACTTGCTCCTGTTGAGAGAATATATTGCACTTTATGTGTTTGGGTGCTCGAGGAGGAATGACACTTCTTGCAGTAGTATATTAAATTACGTGATCACATTTCAAAGATGGGTACTAAATTACAGGTTGTTTTAGCACATTTTCGTCCCAGGCCAGACTTACATCCAACTGTTTTATCTCCCGACATCGAGGTCTTAGGTTTCGTTCCAGGAGATACAAAACATTGTTCTGCTTGGTACTGTTGTTTCTGACAACCCTGCTAATCCAAAGGTATGAGATTAATCTTTCACATTTTACACTCGATGTTGAGAAGTTTTGCATTATGGTCGACTTTAGACTATTCAGATGTAACAAAGATTGGTATATAACGTAAAGGTCTCCCCTAAGTGTTATTCTTTAGAGTTTACTAGAAAATTCGGCAGCTTCCAGGCCCAATGACTGGTGGTCAGATAGGAAATCAGGCTGTAGCTTTCTTCAAATCTCAGTATTCATATTATACTTGATTAATTCACCTAAATCCCTTTGAACAACACTAGGCCTGGTGATTTAGAAGTGGTGTTGTATTTTATATATTTTTTATGGTTTAATTGTGGATGTTTTTTGTGGTTGTTTCTTCATTGGATCAGAAGAAGGAGAAAGTAATGGTGTTGATTAAAAAAATATCGGAATCTTAAACGACAAATCAACACCTTTTAAGATGTAAACGTCATACTTGGATGTTATTAGCTACTCAATCTGTCTATATTTTTGTCATGTTCAGAAAAAATGGGTTGCAAATGACAAGCTTCAATTTTTGAGCGAAGGAGCAGCAGCCAAAGAACACGGTTGAATAATGTCATCGCGACATGTTCCCCGTTGAAAAGCTTGAGGTTACTTTCCTTAATGCCAATCTCAATGTACATACTATGTTTGATTGCAGATCCATTAAGTTCCCATATTACAAAATAAAACATCAGACCCAAAAAGTGTATCTTCACGTCCGAGTGACTGATGTATCAGGAGTGGCATAAGATATATATATCCTAACTCAGTTCAGTTATGTTTCCATTCGCCACCTCACTAGCACATATAATCTCAGAAACGATGTGAACATTGGAGATGGGTTTTAGAGAGGTTTCATGTAATATATGGCAGTCCTTAATTATCTGCATACTCATATTATAATTTTGGATTCATTTATACTTAAAAAGGAAGGGTAGTCGTGTTTTCTGGAAAGAGTTTGATGGAAAGAGTTTGATATATACATATATTCGCTGGAACAGGTTCTGGCTGCTACATGGACACCAGGGGAAATAATAAGTGATACTATGGAGCCTTTGATGTCGTGAGACAGTTCACCTGGATTTTTGAGGTAAGTATACTTAAGGGTTTAACGTTAAAATGATCAATATATGCAGACAATTAGAGTACACGTCTGTATACATAGTTTCCTACTGTCGTTAAGTGCTATGAAATTGTTGGGGCATAATTAACATATTAGTATGATATAAAATGCATGGTGGGGCAGTATTTCTTTATTTGCTTTAAGTCACGCCAAGGATGCGTAAGGACTTTTGAATTTACATTTGTAGCAGTTATACAACATATAATCCTTTTTAAATCCTATTTTAAATTTTATTGTTGACGATATAGATATTTCAGGTGCATTTATAATATCCTGGAATGTGGATTTTATCTTGGTTTGGGATGTTGCTTCCATTTTTAGTCAAATGCGTCCGTCTGAATATCTCTTTGAAGAAACTATTAGGAATTCTTGATGCAAAGGAAGCCGGCAAACATGTGTGTCGAATGATATATTTTCTTGCATTCGGAGAATCATACATTTAAGATAGAGTGCATTTAGAGTAGAATGTCCATGAACAATGTGATCAGAATATTTTGGACCTAACTATTTATAGTTTTGGATTAATAAATGACTAGGTTAGCTATTTTAAACTATCAGCTCAGAATAGTATGCATTAATTCTAAATTAAGACCAGTGAGCAACTTATTTTTTATATGTTGATATAGTTTGTAGGGCACTAGCGTTTCATTTTTGTATATTTCTTAAGGATGCCTTTTTCCTATCCAAAAATCTCCTTATCGTATAATGCATGCTTTTTGAATGCAGTAGGCACTCAATGATCATTCTTCAAGCTAAGGCTGAAAAGCTGGCAAGATAAGCTTCAGATGAGGGTTTTTTAATAAATATTTGGTAATATGGATTGATGACTTCAACACTACAATGTAGAACTCGGATTTGTTATCAGCGTACATGAAGCATTGTGTGAGGTACAATCTCTTCTTGAAATCACCTCATGTTATTAATTTTTTTAAACAAACAGATCCAACTGTAGTTGCTATCTTATCTCAAATGGTAGAGCACATGGTTATTACCATGCAGTTGCGGGTTCGACTCCCACAGATGGCATAGTTATTTGAATAAGCCAAAACCCAAAACCTTTTATGCTTTCGATACCAGTGTATAGGTATCTATGGGCAGAAAATATATCATATTGTAAGGCTCTGAAGCTCCTTTATGTCAAACTCTAGGACCCAATATTATTTTTCATTTGGACAGATTTAGCATCTGTTGCAACCTCTGCACAAGGAAAAGAGTGCTATGTGATTTCTCATCAAGTTTGTTTTAGCCAAATCAGCCCTTACTCTCTTCTGTTAATAAGTTTATTAAACTTTGATGGTACGAACTTTATGATGGACTGCTAAAAGGATATTCAGATAACTCCTTAACTCCTTCCAGGTACTTATATTTTCAGCCATGACATTGGAACTTTGATGAAACTTCAATAATGAACCAGAAGCGCCACATATCACCATGGTCAGGCTAGTTTTTTTTTTTCTTTATCGACTTCAATTAGTTTTGCACATTTTTATTTTATTATTTTTGTTTTTGTCTCTTTTATTCTCTTTATTTAGTAAATATGAAGTGTTTGTCTTGGAACACTAATATTGGGTACGATTTAAAATGGTTGCATGATGTAGATGTCATTCTCATGATCTGTTTATTCATTGTGAAAAACATTGTTAAGGAATGTGTAATTTTCAAATTTGCACTTGATTTACCTGATGTGTTTTTTTATAATCGTTGTTTGGTTGCTTTTACTTATTATTCTAATTTTCCAAAATATATTAGTACCATGGGTATACTTCATGTGGCATGTGGACTACATGAGATCACCTTTTACTTGGTGCAATAGGCATTTCTCTACTAATAGGATAAATAGATGGCATTACGGAGAGGTGGGCATCCAAAACTTCTGAGAGTCAAATCGTAAATGAAAATATGAGAATGAACAATCAAAAGGTTAGATGTTAAGTGTCCCTCAATAATTGGAGTAAGAAATTCCAACTTCTGTTAGTAATTCACAAATTCAACTTAAATTCAGGATCTAACCATCCATTCAAAATAACCTATCCTATCTTAAAATCAGAATTCGCCTAATGTAACAATCATCTTCTGAGCAATTACTTAGTCTTATTTTTAAACATGGTTTGTTGCTTTTGTCTCTTCTTCATCACGGAGGAAAGTCTCCTCGCCTTCTTGCGAAATCATTCTCATGCATATAAATATTATATTTTAACAAGTGGGCCAAAGATTTAATTATTACGTTTCTACCTGCGATATTTTCAACAAACAAAATAGTAGGAAACACGGCCTAACCTTTGTCAGGCGACCTAGATCGTTACTGATTTCTTCAAAAGGTTGTCAAGGCAAGGATTTTAAAGATCTGGAAATCAAGAAATCGAAAGACAAAGGAAGTGTATGCGCTGGAACTGCACCTAATGGCTGAAAAGGTAAGAAATACCATATGTGGATACATATCTCTTGAATTATATAGGGTATTTAAAGGTTAGGCTCAAATATGTTTATTGCAAATCGAAGAAAACCCATATGCGTGCAAAGGTACCAAAAGACCCGATAAAAATATTGAAGACCCAGTTGGTGGAAGGGAACGTATATTCCATTGAAAGGTTTAACCTCTGCCTCAAATGAAAATTTTATAATTGTTGACTACACACACGTTTTAGGATTTAACAGGTTCCCAAAGTGAAGCTACTAGAAAATAGCGAATCAAACCTTCCTGAACACAAATTTAATCTCATAGATTCTAAAAGCGCATCAAAAAAAGTGAATAACACACCATTCTCTCTTCCTAAAAACCGAACTACCTTTTAATCTAATCTATTTCAAGTAATACTATGGTTACATTAAATGGTCAAAAAGGATCTGGAAAAGTTTAGAAAAGAGAGATAGTCATTGAAGATACAAAGTAAGTAACTTTGTTTTAAAAGTTATATTACGTTGAGATCGAGGTAATGAAAAGGACTATGGGTAATTAACTTTTTCCCCATGTATAAATTACGAACTAGGACTCCTTAATCAATTAATGATTAATCTTATATTGTTGTTAAAACAAGGGAATTGATATGAAGGTAAAACAATTGGGGTAATGGTGCATCTTAGTAGAAAAAGGTGTCATATATGAGCACACAGATACTCTGATTATTGTTATTATTATTGGAACATCTGTAAGCGAGTTTCGAGGTTAGTGATCCATTTCTAATTAACACATCATGTGCTGACATTAACATTTATTAATTCATCTGATGTACAATTACACCTTCCAATAAGTACACTTGCATTGGCTACGACCACTGCATCTAGAGTATTGATTAATCTGGATATATATATCAAAAGTCAATGAATTCAGGAAAAAATAAGTGTGCATAATAGAAAATACCCGTGTAAATTAATAACATCAGGACCGACAAAATTTATCAATTCATCACGATATTAAATAATCGAAAAATAATAAGTACTAATTTACATATGAATTAATAATTTATCAATTTAACCGAATGTTCTTACATACTTCTCAAAAAAATCAGTTAATGAATTGAAATATGGAAATAAGGTGGATGTTGAATACCTTTCGAACTATCTCTGAGAAAACACAATTTCACATTTGTTGATTGACGACGAAAATGATGATATCGAAGCTAAAGATGGGAGTGTACTTATAAATCCACATTCAAAAGACTCTTCTAATCTAATTAAAAAAAAAAAAACGAAAAAATCTCTTCGAATATTAAGAAAATATCAAGATAAAATTCAATGTGACATAAATTTTGAAAAAAACCAAGTCATGGTTCAATTATTCACTACCAAATTAACATAAATATAGAACTCATTTATACAAATTCGAGATTTATTAATTTATATATCACAAGGGATCTATAGTAGCTAATTATTAATTTAGCATGTTGTCCCCTATTCAGGACCGCAAAAAAGTTATTTTATCGTGATTAATAATTTATCATGTATTATTTTATATTGGTTAAACTGTATATGACTTTTATTACGTACTAAAACTGCAAAATTAATTTATGCAGGCTTAAATCAGGAGACAACGGAATCAAAATGAATGGCTCGGCACAACAGGATGACCCCAACGAGAATAAAAAGAATAAGTACAGGAAGCAACTGACATGATACAATATATTGAGAATGCGGTAAGTTTGTATTTGGTTGATTTTGTTTACGCGTTGTAGTTAAATATATCTAAATGTGTGCCTCGAATAAATGGCAGGGTAAAACATTCACCTGCGAGGTGACTATACTGGGCTTGGTTGAGAACATAAAGTGGTACATATGGCATGCAACAGATGTAGTAAAAAGGTTTTGTACGACGAAGATGAAGAACCGTGGTATATCAAGTGCAAGAACAAATTTGAAGTGAATATAGCATGGTCAGAATGGACAATTTTTTTTTTAAATAAATGGATGGAAAATACATCAAGACTTACTAACGACTTAGAATACACACATGTACAAATTGAATTTGGTTGTAAAAGATAACAAAGATACTGCAGTATTCACGGTAAAAAATAGAAAACTTGGATGAGGTGCACTGCGAAGGAACATGTAGATTACCTGGAACAATGCTATGAGGTAACGACATATTAGTATAAAAAATCAACTTGATAGAGATACTGTGAACGCATGCTTACCATATCATTTATTTCCAAATGCAGACTAACAAGGAAAAAAAGGCACACGGGTGGTTCTACCGAATCAACGACCGCGCCTCTGTTTTTAAATTGGTAACCCAGGAGTATAATATAAATAACCAATCTGAAAATTATACAGTCCAAAAAATATTCATGCCAGAAGGAGAATTAGGGGATTCATATGCTAACACAAAATACCAGGTTGCTTTACAAGCAATTTATACTAAAGCACCTTTTTGTCTTTCAAATATGAATCAATGTTTATATGTACAAATCTGTTTCTCTATAGGATCCAGGTGGCGAAAGGAATGTTCCACATACTACCAAAGATAAAGACTAGGAGACATCTAAGAGGGGTAGGAAACGTGAATTAAGTAACGTCAAGGAAACAAAGCAGCCAAAACACACTAGCCAAAAAGACTTGGCACAAGCTGAAAAGAAAGTAGACTCATATGATGAAGATTAGGCGGCCAATCATTTTCTGAAAACTAATCTGAATAATTAATGGATTGGTTTAGCTATAAATATTAGAAAAAAAAAGAGAGGATTCTTTGAAGGTTCGATTACTCTTTTCAGTACTAGCTTCTCTATAAAGGATCAATTACATTGTTTTAGATTTTTTTTTCCTTAAGTTAGAATGTTTTGGGCTATTTTTCTGTGAATTTATTCTGCATACTCAACGGATTGTGAATCTATTTAAGGATTATTGATGTTCTTCTTTGGAAACCGGAAGTGCAATATTTATAATAGCGATGCTTATGAAAAATCAAGCAATTTTTTTTGGTTTTTCGGGCGTTGCTTACTATAGATTACTGGGAAAATTAGTTTCTTAAAAATTTAGCTTAGGACAATATTCTAATTTTTACCATAGTGTCCATAGTTTGACGGCAGCTTAGACTACACCGTGGTAGAGTTTTTTGCTTAACAACTATCATACGTTGGTTCAAGTGTGATTCCAACACTTCGTTTGGATACTCCATCTTATATCAAATTAATATATATAAGGCACGGTAGTAAAGTAAATATCTCCAAGTGTTAGAGAACTTGGGATGTAGCAAGGTATTCATCTCTGAGTAATTGTTCATCATATGGTTTGTGAAGTTTGTTCAATTTCCATGAGTAAGATCAACTTACACGGTCAATACTTCCAATAAGAAATTGGACTTACTTAGGTAGAAAATCAATTTTTACAACAACCGGGTATAGTTTCTCAATTAAGAAGCTTGGATATTTAGAAATGTAATAGAAGATAGATGGTCGCATTAACCTAAATTCAAGCATGAACATATGGAGAATCAACAATGGAATAGAAAATAGATGGTTGCACTGACAGTACCTATCACATATCTGTAATACTATTTTATTTTATTTTAAGTTCCAACACTTCCAGGACACAAAAATTACATACTAAAAGTAAGGAGCTAATCAACAAGCAACACAACTAGATCAATCTATAGTTTTTCTTTTACCACAAGATATAGTCTAATTCCAGCTAAATTTGTTGATTAAGACAGTATTAATATTGATCTCAAGAGGGGTAACATAAACTTGGTTTTGATGAATAACCGTTCCAGGAATTTATCAAGTAATTATTTACTGCGAAATTTGTTAAATTTCGATGATTAAAATCAAGTTATAGGGATAACACTTCCTGATGCAAAACTGGCTTACTTAGGTGAAAAAAAAACATTCAAAATATAATACATGTACGTAAAGAAAATGTATTTACGGGTTTGTTGGGTTGGTTGCTAAAATATTAACGTTTAAGACCAACCGGACATACTAAATCGAAAATACCTAAAAAATACAACAACATATTAAACAATCTAGAAAGTTTCTTAAAATTAGACAATTTTTAAAATTATTTAGAATTCTATATATACTCAAGCATTCAAATCACTGGTAGGCATAAAAAATAGGCTATATACACCGATGGAATAATAAGGTTTAATGTTACATAAACCCGGAAAATAACAGAGTTTTGATATTACAACAGATGAAATTTGAGAACAATAAAAGATACTATATGATTTTGGATAACAATAGAAAGAGAAAAATATCTCTCCACAGCAAGATAGTTCAAACATCAGATCAAAATGGTTCAATAGATGAAGAACATATCGTTATTAATCACCCAATGTACGGCACGGAACGGAAAAACAAGCCCTACATACGACGTCCTTATTTTCCTTAATACAAAACCGATGGATTCTGATGAAAAATATGAATTGGAACGGCATATACATGGAGAACATCATTAGTACGAGATCACATTTTTGAAGTAACATCCGACTGAATTTTATGAATCTAAAAAATATTTGATTAAAGATCATTACAACGGGATCATATATATGTACAACGAAAAGAGAAGATAAAAACACAAGCTAAAAAGTTTTAGACAATATAAAAAATTAGAAACGAACTGGAATGGCATCAAGTTTAGTAGTTCCTACACCCTGTTACATGTCCTATGTGTAGTCTCACCTTAGCTTGACCAAATTAGGCTATCACATGCTAAGTAAATCACATTTGTTTAGTCAGAAAAGACTACCATAATGTACTTTCGGAGTAAAGCACCATCAATTTAATTTTTCATGGAGTTGACTTCATTTGAACACTTCTCTTCTATATCATTCTCTAAGTAGATTTAAATATGTTTTCTAGAGAAAAGTTGCCCTCTCATCGTTATCACCATTACGTACTGAGCTAAACTACCTTATAGTTGCCAACATGGATACATCTCTTCTTTAATTTTTATATTTCGATCTTCAGTATCGAAGATTGGTTTAAAACTAATAAAGGATAAATATTGATAAAGTTAGATATTCATTACTTGGATATATTAATCAGTTGTAGTTCTTTTTAAAGTATTGTTATGTGATACCTAGTATTATTATAAGAACTTAGTATAATAACTTAACTTAGTATCATGCGTTTGATACCGAGAAGGAAATGGCAGATTAGCACTAAAAAATTAGTTATTCGAAGATGATGAGTCCCATATCCGATTAGTAGGACAAAAAAATAAAGCATTTGAAAATGCTACCGTGGATGTTAGAGTTAGAAAATATAACATCCGTCATTTATTTAGATGAACCGGATGTGGATGACACCAAATCCGTCATAACAAATCTGCAGTAAATTGACTATTTCATTCAACAAATTCAAACATTAGTACATCAAATTCTCTATCGTTGTCTTCAGTAAATTAGGCCGTTCCAAAGTGGAGCCTTTTCAGGGCATAATTTAATGAGCAATGCTTTAAGATCTCCAACTTCCTCTTTTATCTTCTGCAGTGACTCCACCCCTCCAGAATGGGGAATTTGCTAGATACGCATCAAGAAAATAATCAATCAAACTCAAAAATAGTAAACAGCAAAGATTGAGAAGTGAGAGAAAAGGTTAGAAAATAAATACCTTTGATAACCAGAGAACGTAAGCTGCAGCAAGAACTGCCTGTGTGTGTCAGTCTTCAAAGTCGTCATCCCTGATTGTCAAGCATGACTGGAGTAGTTGGATCTCATCAGCCATAAAATTATGTATCACATCTTTTATGTTGAAATCATCTCCGTGAAGGTCGGCACCATCTCGAGCAGCAATACCAAAATGCTGTACCCAACACTGAGAGAGGAACCTGCGATAACCCCATAGAGCCTGAGAAACAGGTGAGAAATAATCGTGTTAGAAAAGACATTCTTAGTGAATTTTCATGATGCGTGTCTCCTATTGTAAGGCTAGACATTCAAGTCGATGATGAGGACTAAATGAAAATGTTCGAGGTCATAAATCATAATATCATACCTCTCTACCTACATATCGCTTTATGAGCATTTTATCCCAGTCTAACTCCTCCTGTCAGACCACAAAACAAAGGAAAGACAATATGAGTTCAAGCATGCTTCACAAATACAAGCACAGTTGCCGAATACTAGACATGGAGGAAAAAGCATTGATTGTCCAAGTCTGGCTAGCTGTATAATTAATAAATGTTTGGTAATCTCGGTGCTGAAAGGGAAAGAAACAAACCTTCCATACTCGACAAAGTTCCGGGTAGGAATTCATGGATACATCTTGACCATGCTTTGAGATGCTCGTCTCTAACAACTTAAGCAATAGTTGCTGCAGTAAGGACGAATAATAAGTCGTTTACCAGAGGAAAAATGTACAAACATTTAAAACTATTTCAATTCATGCAACTGATATGAATTACAAATTTGAGAGTCTGGCTTCGACCTAGTCAAGAAAACAATGAACATGTTAGCAAACACATACAGTAGAATTAAGAAGAAATGGGAACTCACTACGCGATAGTGGAAACAGCAATTGTCAGCAACGTGCAACTCGGCCCATTTTTTTGATTTCATCAATTCTTCTAGCACCTGAATAAAAGACATTTCATCAACTAACAAAAGCTTTTCCAAACTAAATTATCAAGGAAACAGAATGTAGAAAGAGTGAGTTTCATCAGGAACAAACACAAGCAACATGCGTCGGAGGCGGGCAACAAAAGGTAACTGATAAAATAGGGAAATAAAAGCATTCTCTGGGAGTTGTAAACTAATGACTAGACTAGCCCTGATATCAGTTTCAGTTATAATTTCACATTAGCTGGGTAGTACATGGCTTAAGTATGCCACTTCAATAGTCATAAAATCTGACCTGACTCCTTGTCAAGTAAGAAACGAGCCAGCAACGGTGATACCACGCACGATAATTCATTTTTGATTTCTGCAAAGGAAGTAAAAAAGATAAAGCGGAAGGCGTCAACAACAATAGTTTTTTACTGCAATTTCATGCGAAACTAGGACAATCACTGGTGACCAACAGCATGAAAAACAAATGCTAGGAAGGTTACATGAAACGTTATTAGAATGAAGAGTTAATAAACCGTCATCATCTAATTATATCTAGTTCTGAACTAAAAACTAACCTCTGCTAGTTTCTCCACAAGCTCAGATTCCTTATAAACTATCTTCTCCATGTTTGGATGTGTCCCTGCAATGGTCTTCACTACCCAGCGCCTGTTAAAAACTAAATTTAGTACTAATCGATGATCAGACTATTTCAGAGTGATTAAGTCGAATAATTCTACTTCTTTTATGAATGAGTTCAACAGTGATAACTTAATAACAGAAGTGAAACATATAATTACAGACACCAGTAAAAGGTTTCCACTTGAAGAAGGTTTTACTTCTCTTGTTAACCTTCACTCATGAGTTGTTAAATATTCATTATTACCTATGGCTCCAAGCATTTTCACTTTTTGGAGCATAAGAGAGAATCAGGGATGAAAACAGAAGTTCGTCCATCGACGGTGATGATTGTTGCTTCTTGGAAATGACAAGCTTCCTGCATAACAGACACGATACAACTATTCAATTCAATCGAACTTAAGAAATCTGATCTTGGCAATCCTAAAAAGAAAAAATCGACTGTCCAAACATAGTCTATAAACATATTAAGAGAAATAATCAACTAAACCTTGAATTCCAAGCAGTGGCAGAGTCACAGCTTAGCAGCAAAAGAGCCTTGCTATGCATCATTACTTCATTTTCAAGGAAGTCTGCTGAAAACTGAGAGCTATCTGCTGCAGTTTCATCCATTGATTTACCCCTATTTGTGGGTAAGTTAGTTAGCATCTTATATTGCGTATCTGCAGCCTCAAAAGCATGTTTAGCAGCAGCATACAAGGGAAAGAGCACTTCAGTTGAAATGGCCAACTTGTGATCTCTATTCCAGAAAATGGAGTTGCCGCTGGACATCTCATTCTCTGAATTCTGCGCATTATTAGCAGATCCATATGTCTCTTCATTTAGCGCTGCAAACTGGGATGGATGTAAAAACCCTACTTCATCACTGATGTAAAACAAACATATTATGATGGGTAACAAAAAAATCTCTGAGAAATTCCAAAAATACGACTAAACATTGAATTCAACATTCTTACAAACGGAGTACAATCAACATTCTTGCAAACGGATTAAAATGAGTGAAATTCATGACAAGGAAAAACAACTTGAATATGTTATAAGTGGAAAAAATAATTCACTTTTGCTGAACATCATACATGGTCTTCATATCAATTGCCACATCTAGACTAGAAATAATTGGTTAATGTTGTATAACTGGATACAAGTAACTTAATAGGCTGATACTCTTGTGGTGCCAACAAGCGATGCCTGTCAGTCATAAAACACTGTTCCCAAACAAGAAGTAACTACAATTTCACTACAACTTTTCTTCCAAATTAGGTCAAACTTACATTGGCAGCCACCATGGCAGTGGTTACTAGCTTATTATTGTACTTTCAAAATTCAAGGGATTGAAAACGTTTGCAGCATGTAATTCATGGCGAAGAAGACAAATGTATTGCTGCATAGGCAAGAATATAATGTGGCATTATCAATAGGCCTAATTTAGAGATTCTGACATTAGGAACATCTAAGGATTTTGAAGAGTCTTGCGAGATTGAGAAACAGAGTTTAGGGATGGTGAGAGAGGGAGTCTAGACTTTTTTCATGACCTTGGATTTTAAATCAACATCATCATTTATCTCTACATATAAATAAAGTTTATTAAAAATAAGACCTTGTGGATTGGAGCTAAAGTTTAGGTAAAAAGTGTTATCTTTTTTTTATTTTCATTTTTGTCACTTAGCAATGACACATAAAGAAAAAATTGTTAATAAGATCTCCTTCTAGGATGACCTTGGTTATGGGGCATGTTTTCAACTTTCCCGTGGATTCTCAGATAATAATTGAAAAAGTGGGGGTACAACAACCACGCCCAATATTTCAATTAGCAATCTGTATGGACTAACTCCAATATACTTTCAAGAGAATCAACTAGGCTCAATCTTAATAAAGTATATCAAAGAGTTATATCTCTATTTCTCGATTCAATTCTTACTCAAGCAAATAGAAATCTGCGAGTCTAATTGAATTCAAGAGAAATCACTTGAATGGTACCAAAAACCAATGTTCAAAAATCAATCAATTTCAATCAACAACCAAAGGTCAGATTTCCTAATTGATTGATTCAAACGCACAGCCTGTGATATTTCAATTATAAAGATAAACAATATAGTGCAGAAAAGAAATAACACAAACACCAGAAGTTTTGTTAACGAGGAAACCGCAAATGCAGAAAAACCCCGGGACCTAGTCCAGATTGAGCACACATTGTATTAAGCCGCTACATACACTAGCCTATTACAAACTAACTTCGGTCTTGACTGTATAGTTGAACCCCAATCAATCTCACACTGATCCAAGGTACAATTATGCTCCTACGTCTCTGATCCCAGCAGAATACTACGCACTTGATTCCCTTAGCTGATCTCACCCACAACTAAGAGTTGCTACGACCCAAAGTCGAAGACTTTAATAAACAAATCTGTATCATACAGAAAAGTCTACGGTAATAGATAAATCTGTCTCCCACAGAAATACCTACGAGTTTTGTTCCGTCTTTTGATAAATCAAGGTGAGCAGGAACCAATTGATAACCCAGACTTATATTCCCGAAGAACATCCTGGTATTATCAATCACCTCACAATAATCTTAATCGACGCGACGAAAGAAGATATTGTGGAATCACAAACGATGAGACGAAGATGTTTGTGATTACTTTTATATCTTGCCTATCGGAGATATCAATCTCAAGCCAATCGTTACGATTGTACTCAATACGATAGAAACAACAAGATCAGATCACACAACTACAAGAAAGTAGTATCGGTCTGGTTTCACAATCCCAATGAAGTCTTCAAGTCGTTAACCTACAGGGTCTCGGTAGAAACCTAAGGTTAAAGGAGAATCGACTCTAGCTTATACAACTAGTATCATACAGGAGGTGTGGGGATTAGGTTTCCCAATTGCTAGAGTTCTTCTTTCAAATCAGGGTTTGCAATCAATGTTAGCTTAATAACAAAGCATTCAATATTCACCGTTAGATGAAAACCTGATTAGATTCAAGCTAATATCTTTCAACTGTTTGATCGAAAACTTAGCTTGTTACACACAAATGAAATGCAAGTTTTAGGTTTGTGTAACCGTACCCAAACATGTACATTCGTTGGTTCAACAGTGGTTAACCAAATGGTTAGCCATATGAGCATTTTCATATCAACCATATTCTTCTTTAACATAACTAGTTCAAATGACTTAAATGAACTAGTTAGAGAGTTGTTCAATTGCTTAGATCTTATAAGAGTATACAAGACACAATCGAAGCAAAAACGATTTGATTCACTCGAATCGATTCATGAACTTTATAGCCACGGTTTGCAAACTTGCATTCCTTAGTTAATATAATTATAAGTTCACGAATAATCATTTTTAGAAAATAACCAACCTAAGTACGCGGAATAAGTTTGTAAAAAGTTCACAAACTCCAGCAGATTTTCTCGGGAAGAGAACCTCCGACAGTATGCAGACTGGGTTCCGGTTTCCTGAGAAGCAAAGTACGCATACTTTGGTTCAAGGAATAAGGACTTATACATGTTTGTGTTTCCACAAAATGCTTATATACAACAATGGTTATATAATCTAAACTCTCATTTCAATCATTGAAACATTCTTAGAAGATGTTATATAGTTGTTATTCACAAACCATTTTTCGTCGAAGCCATTTTCAAGTGATTGAAACATAACATGACTTTCGTCACTAGGTAAAGATGAACTTGGCCAAAGCGAAAGCTTACCAACACATATTTCGAGAAATAGATAAGCGAGATAAACTCGGCTTGAAATAACAAATGTGTATAATCAAAGTATATATAGCAAAACGACTTTTGTCTCAAGATAAGAGATAGAGTGGATAGACTTTTGAGTGATAGATAAGTTCAAGTCTCCACATACCTTTTAGTCGATGAAGTTCCACCAGTTACTTGAGTAGTTCTTCGTCTTGTATGATGATCGCCATGAAGTTCTTGAGCTCAACTACACTTTCTATCCTAGTCCGAGACTTAGCTATAGTAAACTAGAAATCAAGAATTATAGTTTTGATCACTAACATTGACAAACATGTTTGAGATAACAACGCATGCGAGTTCGACCGAGCAATGCTCTAACAATCTCCCCCTTTGTCAATTTTAGTGACAAAACTATCAATACATTTGGAATACAAAAATAGATAAATAAACTTTTGTAGCTCTTCTTTCACATGTCTAATCTTCAACATTACTCGAAATATTCTTCACTTCCAAGTACTCCAATGATTTCAATTGTATCACAACTTCGACAACAATACTATGGTGATATGTATCACTCCCCCTTAGTCAATACTCCATCTCTCATGGAAACCACTCCCCCTTACATAATGATCCGAAAACCATATGTATTTGTAGTGTGAACTACGCATTAATTCTCCCCCTTTTTGTCAATAAAATTAGCAAAGGTACGAAAACGGGATCCTAATGAAATTTCCAAAGAGACATTTCATGACCAGAAGTAAGCACATATCAACTTATTTAGATGCAATCATATAGCCGAAGCTAATTGCTTTCATCAAGGAGTTTATAAAGATACAAGATAACTCTTATAATATTCCACAGCCGCACTCCCCACAAAGATTTGACAATTAAGCACAAGTTCAATTAAGAACTCTCCCCCGTAATATGTCATTCCCGAAAGAACAACAAGAGCGACCTTAATTTCATAAGAAAAGAAGGATTTATTTGGACATAACAAATCACATACGAATATGAATTTGAATCCAAATAATACTCAACTAAATTAACCACAAGAAAACCCATGATTAATCTAATCGGAAATGCTCAACATAAGAGAACTTACGGAGCCTCACAGTATATACATAAAAATGGATCAGGGAAGATCAATACTGCGGAATAGACAAGGATTCATTCTATTTTCCATCATTATTTGCACAATGACATACAATAGACATAATCCTTGAAAACAAAAGTTCATCCTATCTTCCATCAATATTTGCATAATGATATAATAGGCTTCAAACTTTTGTAATGTCAAAAGTTCATTCATTCTTTTATCAATACATGCATATCGACATACGAAAGACTTAACTTTTGACAAGGTATGGGACAATCATAGTTCACAAACGCAAACACACATATCCCATAACAAATCACAATATATAAAACCATAAAGATTAATACTGCAAAAATCATCTTCCAAACAATTTTTAGAATTTAAACAAATAAACCTAAAAACATGAAGATGAAAACGTTGGACATAGCTATATGTCATCACAATAATGGCTATTCCAAACTCTAGTTGTTCTTCTAAACAAGAAAATAAAATTCTCAATAGAAGATTTATTAGGCAAAATAAAATCAAAGTTCATTGAGAACCTCATACCTTTCAATGAATCCATCAAAGAAGGTATCACTGATTTCCTTTATTCTCTTGACCGTAGACACACCATGTTCGTGAGTTAGAACACTAACTTTATGATCAACAACCCGAGCAAGCTGTCTAGCCTTGACGCAGTCCATGATGAGCTTCTTTTGATTCTGTATCAGAATATTCTGATTAGCAAGGATTCTGGCCTGACCATCTTAGATTTGGTTTATTTGCAGTTGAAGATTTGCAAACTCGACCTTTGAATCGTTATGAAAACGCATTAAATCCTTGACGGAATCATCAATCCAGGAGTTGTGATCCTTTCTTTCAAGCATGTTTTTTAGAACCATCTCTTGAATTGATTCACGTCCTTGAGTGTCATCCTCCATATCAAGGTGCACAATCTCTTGAGATTTTGCAGAGTTCTCCTTATAATTTTTTTGTTATGAATGGAAAAAACACAATATAGAGTAAATATATATGTGTTTGTAAACATGAGAAAGGAACTCTTGTTATGGAAACCCTATGAACTCGTAAGAGGAGGACGCGAACGTTTGTGGACTGTCAGCACAAAAACCCAAACAAAAAAAATAATATACAACATACTTGAGCATTTCTCAATTATTTTCTTTGCACCTCTCAAGTTAGAAACAAGGAAAAGAATACCTGGAATAAGGTGGTAGAGTGAGAAATAATCCCACTATGATCATTGAGAAAGGAGTTGTACATGTCATATGACAGTTTGATCTTTGTGTTCTTCTCCTTTCTTCGGTTGACTTTCATCCCAGAAGAGTAAGAAACAACTTGTTTAACATATCCGTCAGAAGGTTTTCTCTGAGGACTAAATCTAGGACCTCTTGAGATTGGTTCAAGAGGATCAGGATAGAGAGGAATCCGTTTTCTAGACTTAGACTTACCAGATTCATTCTTATAAACACAGGGAATGTGTTCATTACTGGCACATGAATTTATACCATTGGGATGAACATGTACCATGTGATGATTTCTTGGAAAAGAAATCATTTTCATAAGGTTTCTGATTTTCTATGGGCACGACATTCACTGCTGAAGTTGACAGACTATTTACTCCATTGATAGTAGAAGGAAGCAAATTATGAAGATTCGAGATTTGTTTCCTCCTGGCAAAACAATAAATAGCAAAGTGATTCTTTTTCCCACAAAATGTACAGGTTAGTGGAGGAGAAGCAATAACTGGCACATGTTCATAGCCATATGAGAAGATTGTAAGTCATGTAAACCTTTCTTGACACAACCTTTTTCTAGAGGACATCTCTTCATGTGATGTAATTCATGAGAATTAGTTGGTACAGAAGAATTTCTCCTTAAGACAAAGTTTTCCTTTTCCAAGTGAAAAAGCGGGGGTACAACAACCTCACCCAATATTTCGATTAGCAATCTATATGTACAAACTCCAAAATAATTTCAAGAGAATCAACTAGACTCAATCTTAATAAAGTATATCAAAGAGTTAATATCTCTCTTTCTTGATTCAATCCTTACTCAAGCAAATAGTAATTTGCGAGTCTAATTGTATACAATAGAAATCACTTGAATGGTACCAAAGACCAATGTTCAAGTATCAATCAATTTCAATCAACAACCAAAGGTAGGATTTCCAGTTGACTGATTCTAACGCACGACCTGTGATATTTCAATTATATAACAAAATATAATGCGGAATAGAAATAACACAGCCAGCAGCATTTTGTTAACGAGGAAACCGCAAATGCAGAAAAACCCCGGAACCTAGTCCAGATTGAACACACACTGTATTAAGCCGCTACAGACACTAGCCTACTATAAACTAACTTCGGTCTGGACTGTAGTTGAACCCCAATCAATCTCACACTGATCCAAGTTACAGTTGCGCTCCTTACGTCTCTGATCCCAGCAGGATACTACGCACTTGATTCCCTTAGCTGATCTCACCCACAACTAAAAGTTGCTACGACCCAAAGTCGAAGACTTTAATAAACAAATCTGTATCACACAGAAAAGTCTACAGGAATAGATAAATCTGTCTCCCACATAAATACCTACAATTTTTGTTCCGTCTTTTGATAAATCAAGGTGAACAGGAACCAATTGATAAACCAGACTTATATTCCCGAAGAACAACCTGGTATTATCAATCACCTCACAATAATCTTAATCGACGCGACGAAAGAAGATATTGTGGAATCACAAACGATGAGACGAAGATGTTTGTGACTACTTTTATATCTTTCCTATCGGAGATATTAATCTCAAGCCAATCGTTACAATTATACTCAAAACGATAGAATATGCAAGGTCAGATTCGACAACTACGAGAAAGTAGTATAGGTCTGGCTTCACAATCCCAATGAAGTCTTTAAGTCGTTAACCTGGTTTACAAGATGAAACCTAAGGTTAAAGGAGAATATACTCTAGCTAATACAACTAGTATCACACAGGAGGTGTGGGGATTAGGTTTCCCAGTTGCTAGAGTTTTCCCTTATATAGTCTTTCAAATCAGGGTTTGCAATCAATGTTAGTTTGGTAACAAAGCATTCAATATTCATTGTTAGATGAAAACCTGATTAGATTCAAGCTATTATCTTTCAACCGTTGGATCGAAAACTTAGCTTGTTACACACAAATGAAATGCACGATTTTAGGTTTGTGTAACCGTACCCAAACATGTACATTTATTGGTTCAACAATAGTTAACCAAATGGTTAGCCATATGAGCACTTTCGTATCAACCATATTCTTCTTCACCATAACTAGTTCAAATGACTCAAATGAACTAGTTAGAGAGTTGTTCAATCGCAAGGAAATCTTATGTAACTACACAAGACACAATCGAAGCAAAAACGATTTGATTCACTCGAATCGGTTCATGAACTTTATAGCCACGGTTTGCATTTTGTATTCCTTAGTTAATATAAATATAAGTTCACAAACAATCGTCTTTAGATATAACCAACTTAAGTTCGCAGACTTAGTTCGCGGACTTAAGTTCCCGGAAGGAGTTCTCAAACTCCAGCAGATTTTCTCGGGTCGAGAACTTCCGCCAGTTCGCGGACTGGGTTCGCGGACTGAGTTCACACCTCTTGTTCCGGTTCTCTTGATCAACAAAGTTCGCAAACTTCGGTTCAACGAAAAAGGACTTATACATATATGTGTTACCACACAATGCTTATATCCATCATTGGTTATATAATCTAAACTCTCATTTCAATCATTGAAACATTCTTAGAGGATGTTATTATATAGTTGTTATTCACAAACTATTTTTCGTCAAAGTAAGCAATTTTCAAAGTGATTGAAACATAACATGACTTTCGTCACTAGGTAAAGATGAACTTGGTCAATGCAAAAGCTTACCAACACATATTTCGAGAAATAGATAGGCTAGATAAACTCGGCTCGAAATAACAAATGCGTATAATCAAAGTCTATATAGCAAAACGACTTTTGTCTCAAAGATAGGAGATAGAGTAGATAGAATTTTGAGTGATAGATAATTTCAAGTCTCCACATACCTTTTAGTCGATGAAGTTCCACCAGTTCCTTGAGTAGTTCTTCGTCTTGTATGATGATTGCCATGGAGTTCTTGAGATCAACTAAACTTCCTATCCTAGTCCGAGACTTATCTACAGTAGACTAGAAATCAAGACTTATAGTTTTGATCACTAACATTGAAAAACATGCTTGACATAGCAACGCATGCGAGTTCGACCGAGCAATGCTCTAACACCAAGGATCTGCACTGTTCATGGGATAGAACAAGAGATGCACCTAGTTTCTCTTTTTCTACACGAAGTCTGTTTAGATCTGATAAATGCATCTCGACCAAACATTTTTCTCTAATTGAGTCTTCCTTGACAATATCCTCAAGAACACTAATCTTTACATGTTGTAGAGTAGTTTCTTGGAGAAGTTTTTGAATGTTGTTAGATAAGGACTCAATGATGTTATAGAGTTCACGTTCTCGACCAAGAGACTTTTCAAATTCATCAATAAGCTGAGCATGATCCTGAAAATAAATAGCCTCGGTAGAATTTTTTGAGATTCTGGTGAGCTCCATTTCAGCTTTTGCCATAGTGTCAAATGTCTCATTGGAGGGAGAGATGTCAATATTTGATGGAACAACCTTCCTACCTCGGGATTCAGAAGAATCTGCTAAGGAGTAATCCTTTGAGGTATTCCCAAGACATTTGGCATAATTAAAAGCTTTAGAAGACATCTTGGTATGTGTATATGCCAGAGAAGAGATTCTGTCCTCAGACTCAGATTGCCACAAACACAGACTTGTAAGGTCTTTAAACGTGTTTGCCTGCTCTGATACCAATTGAAAAAGCGGGGGTACAACAACCACACCAATATTTCGATTAGCAATCTGTATGGACTAACTCCAATATACTTTCAAGAGAATCAACTAGACTCAATCTTAATAAAGTATATCAAAGAGTTATATCTCTCTTTCTCGATTCAATTCTTACTCAAGCAAATAGAAATCTGCGAGTCTAATTGAATACAAGAGAAATCACTTGAACGGTACCAAAGACCAATGTTCAAGGATCAATCAATTTCAATCAACAACCAAAGGTCGGATTTCCCAATTGATTGATTCAAATGCACAACCTGTGATATTTCAATTATACAGATAAACAACATAATGCAGAAAATAAATAACACAGACACCAGAAGTTTTGTTAACGAGGAAACCGCAAATGCAGAAAAACCCCGGGACCTAGTCCAGATTGAACACACACTGTATTAAGCCGCTACAGACACTAGCCTACTACAAACTAACTTCGGTCTGGACTGTAGTTGAACCCCAATCAATCTCACACTAGAAACAAAAATGAAAAAAAAAATAGATGGAAAGACATGGGAAATTATCAGAAGGCAAGCGCATCGTGCGATTTCACTAGTATGGTTAAAAAAGACTTACTTGAAGCTAGGCGTAGGGTTTATACTTCAATATGTATCAGTGTCAAATCTCCGATGCAGAGCAACATAAACATCAATACCATTCATCTTGACCAAATCGAATGCAGATCACCTGATATAATCTCATTCCTACGGAACACGCGCATTTTTCTTTGTAACCAAAAATGGTGAAATCAAATCCCCCACACACTTGATAACATCAAATTCTTAATCTTCAGAAATTGATAACATCATGTCCTCATATACTTGATGAAGCCAAATCAACTACGTCTTCATAAGGCCAACCAGGAAAACTCAAAACTTTCTCTTCAAATCTACTATTCAACCAAATATCTGATACCAATTGTTGGGACAATTGTCCTTGATACCAACTATTGTACCATACCAATTGTCGGGGTTCGGAGCCATTTACATGCTAAATAATGTTGGAAAACAAACTCGCCAACAAGAAATCCTAGATTTCTCGGATTGCTCCATGAACCTCGCTACGATCTTGGATGAGAAAAGGAGAAAGAGAACACGCTAATGCAAGTCATAGATAAAAGCAACAAGTAGAGTACTCATGGATTCAACGTGGTTCAACAATATACACAATGTGTGTGTATTGTCTACATCCATTAAAACGAAAACAACCTCTTTCTTTAATATAGAATCACCGACTGAGTATTACAATGTGATTGACTAATCAATCCATCGACTCACCACAATGTGACTGAACACAAGAGATTCTCACAAATGCTCTATAACTCTAAAGTAGTGTCTTCACCCAAACGAGATAATGTTTACCGCATTATCCACCACAACGAGATGATCATCTCTACATACCCTGACATAAATTATCATGGTTGCTTTCTGCTGAACACCAATTATTTACTCCAACACCACCAAGATGATATTCTCTTCAAACACGATGTCTTACTGACATCTCCATATGAAAACTCCATAAAGACGTATCTCTCAACATCGATAAGTATTACATAAGCGTCACAATGATGTACTCCTTCCATCATTAATTATCTCTCACATCCACCCCATGAGGTGGGATGAATTGCTCAAGTATCCATTGAGAATTTCATGTCTAAACACATAGCCTAGACCTTCTTATATGAGTCACAAACTTGATTCCCTAATATTAACCTCCTTGGATTAGAAAAGCACCACAACTAGCAAAACCGTGGTCAATTGGGAAACCTATCTTAATATGGAACGAAACTAAAACTTGTGTTTTCCCATCGTCTACTCACTATGTCACTCATGTACTGTGAAAAACTCACTGAGTGCATTTTGAAATCATATAATTTGGTCCCTTAAACAGAACACCATCGTGCATTTCTCTTTTTATTTTTTTTTCCTTTCTTTTTCTCATTGTTCTGATACACTTTTTCTAAAATAAAATAAAAAACATTCTGATTGAAAATGTTTGTCACACAGGGATGGAGCCAGAAATCTTTCACAAAGGAATTACTGTACAAAACATATATTTTAGGTGGGGCTTATTAAGGGATTTTTCTTCCAAATAACAAAAACATCAAGGGATGTTTAATGAATTAATAAAAAACAGGGGGCGGGGCCCACCCCTAGGATGCACTTAGCTCGGTCCCTGTTGTCATAGAAATGGGTAATGCCATAGTTTGGTGTATTTTGTTTTAGAACAGTTAGCCTGGATACATTACTACTTGGGAATGGAGCGTCAGATTTTTCCGTACTAACCGTTTTATGTACATTAAGCACCCTTCATGGGCCGCACTATCAGATAGAGACAGAAATCCCATTTTTCAACCACTTTCTTCTGCAACGATAACTCCAATTAAGACTCGAGCTTTTTGGTTGTTGTCTACGTCAATGCTACTGGCTAGCTTAAATGTTCATTGATGGTAAACATATGGGACCTAATTATGAAGAACTCGTTCCAATACCCTTGGCACAAATCATCATGTTTTTCTTTTTTTTCTTTCCGTCATTCATTCAATCACTCAATTCTTTGTTTTGCGATGCATATCAAAAAATGCTAACTGTCTATACCTATCTATATTGTCGGTGTTTTTAAGTACATCTCCACATTAAACAAAACTATATTGGTCGAAATTTGTCGAATAATATAAATGGCCAACTTGTCTACTGGATTACCTACACTGGAATTAAGTTACCAAGAATGATGCATTTTCATTGGCATATATATTTTGCTGCAACCTTCCTCGTCTGTTGTTTCTTTTTTTTTTCTTTTGAAGCATGAAATTCAATAAACTAACAGGAATTAGTCCTCGAATGAGTTGGGGAAGTTGAGTGTACTTTGAATTTTGGGGATTTTGAGAGAGTGTAGAGAGTTTGAGAGATTTTGGTGTTTTTGAGTTCAAGGAGTTCGAGGGAGTGTAGAGAGTTTGAGAAAGTTTTTAAAGGGAGTTTGGGGGAGTTTGAGAGAATTCATTCCTAATTAAGAAACAACGAATCCTCATTTGCAACTAAAAATGATCTTTGATCGAAAGAAGAAAAAAAATGATCCTATCTCTGTATCAATTTTATGTTATTGTTGTGCAACGAGATAAATTCTTTTTCTTTCATTTTAATGGTCTCCATACAATTCTAACTCCCTTTGTTCACGAACATTATTCTATATATCATCCGCTATATTTTTTCTCCATGCATTAGTTTCTTGACGTTGTTGTTTTTGAGTTTGTGTCAAAATTTCATCGTCATTTTCAAATGTTAATGAGGATGGATGGCTATCTTCCTTTTCCTTGGATGGAACTGTCCATTCTATGGTGTGACAGAAAATATGGACCCAAAGTTAAACATAAGAAAATCTTTAGTATGTGACATGAACATACTTATACATAGTGACACAAAAAGCAATCTATTTTGAAAGGACCATGTAGGTTGAGGTTATAATCACAATTATATTACTACACTAGCATTTTAGAAGGTGAGATAACCTTAAAAAACAGCCAGGAAAGTTGGAAAAGTGAAGCGTACACTGTGCCATCTGTATGTATATCATCAAGCCATGTATCATGACAATAACCAATGGAAAGGTGCCTAACAGACCAAATTTTCACATGGGGTCTGTTTTATTTTTACAAAGAGTTTTGAATATCTGTACCAAGACACAGTACAATTTTGTTTTCTCAAAGCCTGTAGTAGTTTTTCAAAGACTATAAATATTCATATTAATACAAGGAATGCTAAAATTCAAAATACAAGGAATGCTAGGCCAAATTGTTGATATAAATGTGTAAAATAATTATTTTAAAACATATATGCCTATAATCCCCCACTTATATTTTTAAAATTATTGAGCAAGATCCGTATAGTTATGTGCATAAGCAAAGGTATCTTTCGGTTTTGAACCTTTACATAGTATTAAATTCTCCGAATTCTGACACAGAGTGTACATATGTCTTTGAACTCTATGGAGAGAACGAATTACTTAATACACACACAACTATACTAAGAGTAAAGTCCTAAATTCCAGCACATTACGGCCTTGTGCCTATCCCAGTTTCAATGAATGTTCTAGAGAACTGCCCATGTTCTCATAGAAAGCAGCCACACTTTCTCATTCACATAGGTGAGTCTATCAACAGTACTCCTGTAGCTTGGTACCCCACTCTATACAGAGCTATAGACTTCATTAAGAGTTAAAGAACTCAACCTTAACCCGCTTCAGGATATCATGCCATGGGAAAGATGCATGATTCTATCTCCATATCATTTGTGAATCGTTATTCCCTTTGAACCTATTTCTAGGTGGATATCCATCACAAAATGACTCAACTTCTAGTGGGCAAAAATCACATGCCTTTGGAGGTATATAATACCTTTTCCCTAGCTAATCCTTTCGTCAAAGGATCAGCTAAGTTCTCTTCCGACCTAACATGGTCCACACGTACAACACTAGTTGTGAGAAACTCCCTAACTGTACTGTGCTTTCGACGCATTTGTAGATTCTTACCGTTATAAAAACAGTTATGTACTTTTGCAATTGCCGCTTCATTATCACAATGGATCATAATAGCTGGTACCGGTCTATCCCATACAGGAATTTGAGAAAGCAAGTTTCTCAACCATCCTGCTTCTTCACTAGCTGCTGCTAGTGCTATCAATTCTGACTCCATCGTAGATTGAGCCAGAATTGTCTGTTTCTTTGACTTCCAAGACACAGCGCCACCAGCAATATTAAAAAAATATCCACCAATGGACTTGGAGTCATCTGAAAGAGAGTTCCAATCAGTATCACTGTATCCTTCAAGGACTGCAGGAAATCTATTATAGTGTAATCCTAGGTTAACGGTTTTTTTAAGATACCACATAACCCTCTCAACTGCATTCCAGTGTTCCAAACCAGGACAACTGGTAAACCTGCATAAAACCTCCACTGCATATGCAATGTCTGGTCTGGTACAATCAGTTGCATAACGAAGACTACCAATTATACTAGCATATTCAGATTGTCTAATGCTATCACCAGTATTCTTAAACAGTTTAACACTAGCATCAAAAGGAGTACTCACAGGTTTACAATCAAAATAGTTGTACTTCTTTAAAATCTTTTAAATATAATGAGACCGATCTAAAGAAATGCCATCATTAGTTCTAGTAATCTTAATTCCCAGAAACCATGTGAAGTCATCAAGTTATCCAATTTTTCATGCCATTGCTTAGGAGCTTGTTTCAGACCATAGAGTGACTTATCTAACTTACACACTTTATGTTCTTGACCAGGAACAACAAAACCTTCAAGTTGTTCCATGTAAATTTCTTCTTCTAATTCACCATTAAAAAAAGCTGTTTTAACATCCATTTGATGAACAACAAGATTATGCACAGCAGCAACAACAATCAAAACACGAATATAAGTCAATCTTGTAACAGGAGAATAAGTATCAAAGAAATCTACATCTTCTCTTTGTATATATCCTTTAGCAACCAACCTATCTTTGTGTTTGTCTACTGTACCATCAGAGTTCAACTTCCTTTTAAGTACCCATTTACAACCTATTGCTTTGCAACCAGGGGGTAAATCTGCTAGGTGCCAAGTTCCATTAAGATTATGGGAGTCCATTTCATATCTATGGCCTCTTGCCAAAAACCGGATTCAGGAGAATTAAGTGCCTCTTGAAGACTAGAAGGGTCTTCCTCTAGGGTATAGACTTCAAAGTCAAAACCATAATCTGTCGCAATCCTAGCCCTTTTGCTACGCCTAGGTTCAATTTCAGCGTCTCTAGTTTCTGCAGTTCTATCATCTTTTATTCTAAGTTCAGAACTCGTACTAGGTAGAGAACCCCCACTATTTCTAGATTTAAAAGGAAATCTATCTTCAAAGAAATCAGCATCAATAGATTCAATAATAACTTTATTATTAAGATCAAAAGATCTATAAGCTTTGCTGTTTTGAGCATACCCAACAAAAACACATTCATAAGCTTTACTAGCTAGTTTTGATCTTTTAGGATCAGGAATACGAACATAAGCCAAACAACCCCATACTTTAAAATAAGATACATTTGGTTTTCTGTTTTTTCTCATATGGTGAAATTTTAGTTTTTGAATTTGTAACACGATTCAAAACATAACAAACAGTCAACAAAATTTCTCCCCACCAATAAGGGGCAGCACCACAACTCAACAAACATGCAGTTACAAGAGTAGTAAAAGTACGATTCTTTCTTTCAGCTTTTCCATTCATTTCAGGGTTATAAGGAGAAGTTTTTTCATGTATAATTCCAGAAGATTCATAAATTTCAGTGAATGGTTTAGAATCATATTCAGTTCCTCTATCACTACGAAATCTCTTAATTTTCCTACCAAATTGATTTTCAACTTCAGCAATAAAAACCTTGAATTTTTCAATAGCTTCATTCTTATGACTTAGCAAGTAAACATAGGTATAATTAGAATAATCATCAATGAAATTCATCACATATCTTTTTCCATTTCTGGTTAATATACCTTCATATTCACACAAATCAGAATGCACTAACTCTAAAGGCTCAGATTCTCTAACGACAGATTTATGGGAACTCTTGGTTATTTTTGCTTGACTACAAGATTCACATTTTTCAAAATCATGCATGGAAAGTTTTGGAATAAGACCTTGCTTGCTCATGGTATCTACTGATCTACTGTTCACATGACAAAGTCTAGCATGCCAAACATTAAAAGTACACACCATATAAGAAGAAGATGTAATTTTATTCATTTCAACATTAAGCTAAACATTCCATCAGCAGCATAACCCTTTCCTACAAACACTTTGTTTTTAGTAATTGTGTAAACATCAGATCCAATAGTTTGATACAACCCAGCCTTGTTGAGAAGATAGCCGGAAACAAGATTCTTTCTCATTTCTGGAGTGTGGAGGACATATTTCAGCATAATTGTCTTCCTAGAAGTAAACTTCAGTTCTATCGTACCAGAACCCTTCACATTAGTGGTATGGGAGTCTCCCAACAACACTTTCTTATCCTTGATTTCTTCATAGCTCTTAAATAGGGACCTATCAAAACAACAATGACGCGAAGCACCACTGTCTATCCACCACCCATCGGCTCCACCAACCATGTGAATCTCTGGATCAGAAACCATGGAAATTATAACGCTTTCAGAAGCATTAGCTTGTGCGTTATTCTTTCCTTTGTTATTCCTGCAATCCCTAGCCATGTGGTTTGGTTTACCGCAGGCATAACAAAGGAACTCAGAATCAGAATTCTGAAATCTCTTGGATGGGTGTGGGTTCTTGTTTTGATTAGGTTTTCCTTTCCTTTGGTTCTGGTCAGGTTTCATTGGTTTTTTCTTAGGTTTCAAACTCGGTTGAGTCTGATTCTTATTGTTGGAAACGATAAGAATCTCTTCCTTTCTGTCTTGTTTCCGTGCTTCCTCTTCAACCCTGAGCTTAGAAATCAAACTTTCAAGAGAAAACTCTTAGTTTTATGACGCAACGTATTACGAAAATCTTTCCAAGATGGGGGTAATTTATCAATCAATACAGATACTTGAAATTGTTCATCAGTTTTCATACCTTCCGTCATAATTTCATGAGCTATTTTCTGAAGTTCATGAGCCTGAGAACGACTGATTTTTCATCCACCATTTGATATCTCAGGTAGCGGCTTACAACATATTTCTTTGATCCGGCTTCTTCAGTATCGTATTTCTTCTGTAAGGCATCCCACATCTTTAGCAGTATCAAATGTAGAGTAATATTCGTATAAATCGTCAGACAAAGCATTCAAAATATAGTTTTTGCAATCAAAGTCATTATCAATCCATTTTTCATAGGCTTTTTGTTTTTCTTCAGCAGTTTGGGTCTCAACAGGTTCTTCAGTTGGTTGAGGAGTTGCAATTGTTGCGGCTGGAGTTGCTTTTTTCGCAGCTTCTGCATCTTGTGGATTAGCTGGTTTGATGGAGTCCACCATCATGTGCAACTTCATCAGTTTGAGGTAGAAAAACAACTTTAGCTTCCATCTTCTGAAATGAAGTCCTTCAAACTTGAACGGCTTGTTGATATCAGCAACGGTTTTTCTTTTCAGATTCCATGGCAGAAAGACACGTCTCAAAATTTTTAGAACTATGTTGATTTCACTCCTTCAAAACAAAGGTTAAACACAAAAGATGGATTGCGGCGAGTCACGACCAGGTCGCTCTCTTAAGACGTTTCGTGGCTCTGCCTTGAGTTTTTGTGCAAGAAGTGTTTCTTTGTCACAACGTCCCCAGGATAAAACAGCCGAGAAAAACTCTCGTCGATCTCTCACGCACACAGTGAGATCGATCACTCTCACTCTTTTAATCTTTCTCAGAAAAAACTTGGTCTCTTGATTCACAAAACAGTATATATGGAAACGCTTACTTTTCTGTTTCTCAAACTGGCTTATTATAGCCATCACAATTAAGACAAAATTAATGGTAAATTTTGATTTTAATTGTCTCCATAAAATCCTGTGTACAGTCCAAAAACGGTCAAGTAATTTGTCAGAATAAATACTATTTAATATATAATTAAGCCTGTGAAAACGTTTGAAAAAAAAAAACTTTTTAAAAGGAGCAAACTACTTTCCAAATTCAAGAGACCTCCTAAGACCGCCAAGGCCCCAAGGCCCCGCTCCCGGACTAATGTTATATATATTATTTATATATATACACCCATTAGTAGGGGGAGGGGTTCGATCCTGAGACCTATCCCTCCGGGCCCAAATGCTTAACCCTAGGCCAAGCTCGAATTGTTGATATAATGTACAAAATAATATTTTAAAACGATATGCCAACAATCCCCCCACTTATATTTTTTAAAATTATGAGCAAGATCCGTATAGTTATGTGCATAAGCAAAGGTACCTTTCGGTTTTGAACCTTTACATAGTATTAAATTCTCCGAACTCTGACACAGAGTGAACATATTTCTTTGAACTCTATGGAGAGAACGAATTACTTAATACACACACAACTATACTAAGAGTAAAGTCCTAAATGCCAGCACATTACGGCCTTGTGCCTATCCCAGTTTCAATGAATGTTCTTGAGAACTGTCCATGTTCTCATAGAAAGCGGCCACACTTTCTCATTCACATAGGTGAGTCTATCAAAAGTACTCATGTAGCTTGGTACCCCACTATATACAGAGTTATAGACTTCATTAAGAGTTAAAGAACTCAACCTTAACCCGCTTCAGGATATCATGCCATGGGAAAGATGCATGATTCTATCTCCATATCATTTGTGAATCCTTATTCCCTTTGAACCTATTTCTAGGTGGGTATCCATCACAAAATGACTCAACTTCTAGTGCGAAAAAGTCCCATGCCTTTAGAGGTATATAATACCTTTTCCCTAGCTAATCCTTTCGTCAAAGGATCAGCTAAGTTATCTTCCGACCTAACATGGTCCACACGTACAACACTAGTTGTGAGAAACTCCCTAACTGTACTGTGCTTTCGACGCATTTGTCGATTCTTACCGTTATAAAAACGGTTATGTACTTTTGCAATTGCCGCTTCATTATCACAATGGATCATAATAGCTGGTACCGGTCTATCCCATACAGAAATTTAGAAAGCAAGTTTCTCAACCATCTTGCTTCTTCACTAGCTGCTGCTAGTGCTATCAATTCTGACTCCATCGTAGATTGAGCCAGAATTGTCTGTTTCTTTGACTTCCAAGAGACAGCGCCACCAACAATATAAAACAAATATCCACCAGTGGACTTGGAGTCATCTGAAAGAGAGTTCCAATCAGCATCATTGTATCCTTCAAGGACTGCAGGAAATCTCTTATAGTGTAATCCTAGGTTAACGGTCTTTTTAAGATACCGCATAACCCTCTCAACTGCATTCCAGTGTTCCAAACCAGGACAACTGGTAAACCTGCATAAAACCCCCACTGCATATGCAATGTCTGGTCTGGTACAATCAGTTGCATAACGAAGACTACCAATTATACTAGCATATTCAGATTGTCTAATGCTATCACCAGTATTCTTAAACAGTTTAACACTAGCATCAAAAGGAGTACTCACAGGTTTACAATCAAAATAGTTGTACTTCTTTAAAATCTTTTCAATATAATGAGACCGATCTAAAGAAATTCCATCATTAGTTATAGTAATCTTAATTCCCAGAAACCATGTGAAGTCATCAAGTTGTCAAATATTTCATGCCATTGCTTAGGAGCTTGTTTCAGACCATACAATGACTTATCTAACTTACACACTTTATGTTCTTGACCAGGAACAACAAAACCTTCAGGTTGTTCCATGTAAATTTGTTCTTCTAATTTACCATTCAAAAAAAGCTGTTTTAACATCCATTTGATGAACAACAAGATTATGCACAGCAGCAACAGCAATCAAAACACGAATAGAAGTCAATCTTGTAACAGGAGAATAAGTATCAAAGAAATCTACATCTTCTCTTTGTCAATATCCTTTAGCTACCAACCTAGCTTTGTGTTTGTCTACTGTACCATCAGGGTTCAACTTCCTTTTAAGTACCCATTTACAACCTATTGCTTTGCAACCAGGGGGTAAATCTTCTAGGTGCCAAGTTCCATTAAGATTATGGGAGTCCATTTCATGATCTATGGCTTCTTGCCAAAAACCGGATTCAGGAGAATTAAGTGCCTCTTGAAGACTAGAAGGGTCTTCCTCTAGGGTATAGACTTCAAAGTCAGAACCATAATCTGTCGCAATCCTAGCCCTTTTGCTACGCCTAGGTTCAATTTCAGCGTCTCTAGTTTCTGCAGTTCTATCTTCTTCTATTCTAAGTTCAGAACTCGTACTAGGTAGAGAACCCCCACTATTTCTAGATTTAAAAGGAAATCTATCTTCAAAGAAATCAGCATCAATAGATTCAATAATAACTTTATTATTAAGATCAAAAAATCTATAAGCTTTACTGTTTTGAGCATACCCAACAAAAAACATTCATAAGCTTTACTAGCTAGTTTTGATCTTTTAGGATCAGGAATACGAACATAAGCCAAACAACCCCATACTTTAAAATAAGATACATTTGGTTTTCTGTTTTTCTCATATGGTGAAATTTTAGTTTTTGAATTTGTAACACGATTCAAAACATAACAAACAGTCAACAAAATTTCTCCCCACCAATGAGGGCACCACAACTCAACAAACATGCAGTTACAAGAGTAGTAAAAGTACGATTCTTTCTTTCAGCTTTTCCATTCATTTCAGGGTTATAAGGAGCAGTTTTTTCATGTATAATTCCAGAAGATTCATAAATTTCAGTGAATGGTTTAGAATCATATTCAGTTCCTCTATCACTACGAAATCTCTTAATTTTCCTACCAAATTGATTTTCAACTTCAGCAATAAAAACCTTGAATTTTTCAATAGCTTCATTCTTATGACTTAGCAAGTAAACATAGGTATAATTAGAATAATCATCAATGAAAGTCATCACATATCTTTTTCCATTTCTGGTTAATATACCTTCATATTCACACAAATCAGAATGCACTAACTCTAAAGGCTCAGATTCTCTAACAACAGATTTATGGGAACTCTTGGTTATTTTTGCTTGACTACAAGATTCACATTTTTCAAAATCATGCATGGAAAGTTTTGGAATAAGACCTTGCTTGCTCATGGTATCTACTGATCTACTGTTCACATGACAAAGTCTAGCATGCCAAACATTAAAAGTACACACCATATAAGAAGAAGATGTAATTTTATTCATTTCAACATTAAGCTTAAACATTCCATCAGCAGCATAACCCTTTCCTACAAACACTTGTTTTTAATTGTGTAAACATCAGATCCAATAGTTTGATACAACCCAGCCTTGTTGAGAAGATAGCCGGAAACAAGATTCTTTCTCATTTCTGGAGTGTGGAGGACATCTTTCAGCATAATTGTCTTCCCAGAAGTAAACTTCAGTTCTACCGTACCAGAACCTTTCACATTAGTGGTATGGGAGTCTCCCAACAACACTTTCTTATCCTTGATTTCTGCATAGCTCTTAAATAGGGACCTATGAAAACAACAATGGCGCGAAGCACCACTGTCTATCCACCACCCATCGGTTCCACCAACCATGTGAATCTCTGGATCAGAAACCATGGCAATTATAACGCTTTCAGCAGCATTAGCTTGTGCGTTATTCTTTCCTTTGTTATTCCTGCAATCCCTAGCCATGTGGTTCGGTTTACCGCAGGCATAACAAAGGAACTCAGAATCAGAATTCTGAAATCTCTTGGATGGGTGTGGGTTCTTGTCTTGATTAGGTTTTCCTTTCCTTTGGTTCTGGTCAGGTTTCATTGGTTTTTTCTTAGGTTTCAAACTCGGTTGAGTCTGATTCTTATTGTTGGAAACGATAAGAATCTCTTCCTTTCTGTCTTGTTTCCATGCTTCCTCTTCAACCCTGAGCTTAGAAATCAAACTTTCAAGAGAAAAATCTTTAGTTTTATGACGCAACGTATTACGAAAATCTTTCCAAGATGGGGGTAATTTATCAATTAATACAGATACTTGAAATTGTTCATCAGTTTTCATACCTTCCGTCATAATTTCATGAGCTATTTTCTGAAGTTCATGAGCCTGAGCAACGACTGATTTTTCATCCACCATTTGATATCTCAGGTAGCGGCTTACAACATATTTCTTTGATCCGGCTTCTTCAGTATCGTATTTCTTCTGTAAGGCATCCCACACATCTTTAGCAGTATCAAATGTAGAGTAATATTCATATAAATCCTCAGACAAAGCATTCAAAATATAGTTTTTGCAATCAAAGTCATTATCAATCCATTCTTCATAGGCTTTTTGTTTTTCTTCAGCAGTTTGGGTCTCAACAGGTTCTTCAGTTGGTTGAGGAGTTGCAATTGTGGCGGCTGGAGTTGCCTTTTTCGCAGCTTCCGCATCTTGTGGATTAGCTGGTTTGATGGAGTCCACCATCATGTGCAACTTCATCAGTTTGAGGTAGAAAAACAACTTTAGCTTCCATCTTCTGAAATGAAGTCCTTCAAACTTGAACGGCTTGTTGATATCAGCAACGGTTTTCTTTTCAGATTCCATGGCAGAAAGACACGTCTCAAAATTTTTAGGACTATTGTTGATTTCACTCCTTCAAAACAAAGGTTAAACACAAAAGCTGGATTGCGGCTGAGTCACGACCAGGTCGCTCTCTTTAAGACGTTTCGTGGCTCTGCCTTGAGTTTTGTGCAAGAAGTGTTTCTTTGTCACAACGTCCCCAGGATAAAACAGCCGAGAAAAACTCTCGTCGATCTCTCACGCACACAGTGAGAGATCGATCACTCTCACTCTTTTAATCTTTCTCAGAAAAAACTTGGTCTCTTGATTCACAAAAACAGTATATGGAAAACTCTTACTTTTCTGTTGATCAAAACTGGCTTATTATAGCCTTCGCAATTAAAACAAAATTAATGGGAATAAATTTTGGTTTTAATTGTCTCCATACAATCCTGTGTAACAGTCCAAAAACGGTCAAGTAATTTATGTCAGAATAAATACTATTTAATATGTAATTAAAACCTGTGAAAACGTTTTGAAAAAAAAAAACTTTTTAAAAAGGAGCAAAAACTACTTTCCAAATTCAAGAGACCTCCCAAAACCCCCAAGGCTCCAAGGCACCGCTCCCGGACTAATTTTATATATATTATTTGTATATATACACCCATTAGAAGGGGGAGGGATTCGATCCTGAGACCTATCCCTCCGGGCCCAAAATGCTTAACCACTAGGCCAAGCTCGAATTGTTGATATAAATGTACAAAATAATTATTTTAAAACATATATGCCAACAATCCCCCACTTATATTTTTAAAATTATTGAGCAAGATCCGTATAGTTATGTGCATAAGCAAAGGTACCTTTCGGTTTTGAACCTTTACATAGTATTAAATTCTCCGAACTCTGACACAGAGTGAACATATTTCTTTGAACTCTATGGAGAGAACGAATTACTTAATACACACACAACTATACTAAGAGTAAAGTCCTAAATGCCAGCACATTACGGCCTTGTGCCTATCCCAGTTTCAATGAATGTTCTTGAGAACTGTCCATGTTCTCATAGAAAGCGGCCACACTTTCTCATTCACATAGGTGAGTCTATCAAAAGTACTCATGTAGCTTGGTACCCCACTCTATACAGAGTTATAGACTTCATTAAGAGTTAAAGAACTCAACCTTAACCCGCTTCAGGATATCATGCCATGGGAAAGATGCATGATTATATCTCCATATCATTTGTGAATCGTTATTCCCTTTGAACCTATTTCTAGGTGGGTATCCATCACAAAATGACTCAACTTCTAGTGGGCAAAAGTACCATGCCTTTTGAGGTATATAATACCTTTTCCCTAGCTAATCCTTTCGTCAAAGGATCAGCTAAGTTCTCTTCCGACCTAAGATGGTCCACACGTACATCACTAGTTGTGAGAAACTCCCTAACTGTACTGTGCTTTCGACGCATTTGTCGATTCTTACCGTTATAAAAACAGTTATGTACTTTTGCAATTGCCGCTTCATTATCACAATGGATCATAATAGCTGGTACCGGTCTATTCCATACAGGAATTTGAGAAAGAAAGTTTCTCAACCATCCTACTTCTTCACTAGCTGCTGCTAGTGCTATCAATTCTGACTCCATCGTAGATTGAGCCAGAATTGTCTGTATCTTTGACTTCCAAGACACGGCGCCACCAGCAATATTAAACAAATATCCACCAGTGGACTTGGAGTCATCTGAAAGAGAGTTCCAATCAGCATCACTGTATCCTTCAAGGACTGCAGGAAATCTATTATAGTGTAATCCTAGGTTAACGGTCTTTTTAAGATACCGCATAACCCTCTCAACTGCATTCCAGTGTTCCAAACCAGGACAACTGGTAAACCTGCATAAAACCCCCACTGCATATGCAATGTCTGGTCTGGTACAATCAGTTGCATAACGAAGACTACCAATTATACTAGCATATTCAGATTGTCTAATGCTATCACCAGTATTCTTAAACAGTTTAACATTAGCATCAAAAGGAGTACTCCCAGGTTTACAATCAAAATAGTTATACTTCTTTAAAATCTTTTCAATATAATGAGACCGATCCAAAGAAATTCCATCATTAGCTCTAGTAATCTTAATTCCCAGAAACCATGTGAAGTCATCAAGTTATCAAATTTTTCATGTCATTGCTTAGGAGCTTGTTTCAGACCATACAATGACTTATCTAACTTACACACTTTATGTTCTTGACCAGGAACAACAAAACCTTCAGGTTGTTCCATGTAAATTTCTTCTTCTAATTCACCATTCAAAAAAGCTGTTTTAACATCCGTTTGATGAACAACAAGATTATGCACAGCAGCGACATCAATCAAAACATGAATAGAAGTCAATCTTGTAACAGGAGAATAAGTATCAAAGAAATCTACATCTTCTCTTTGTCTATATCCTTTAGCTACCAACCTAGCTTTGTGTTTGTCTACTGTACCATCAGGGTTCAACTTCCTTTTAAGTACCCATTTACAACCTATTGCTTTGCAACCAGGGGGTAAATCTTCTAGGTGCCAAGTTCCATTAAGATTATGGGAGTCCATTTCATTATCTATGGATTCTTGCCAAAAACCGGATTCAGGAGAATTAAGTGCCTCTTGAAGACTAGAAGGGTCTTCCTCTAGGGTATAGACTTCAAAGTCAGAACCATAATCTGTCGCAATCCTAGCCCTTTTGCTACGCCTAGGTTCAATTTCAGCGTCTCTAGTTTCTGCAGTTCTATCTTCTTCTATTCTAAGTTCAGAACTCGTACTAGGTAGAGAACCCCCACTATTTCTAGATTTAAAAGGAAATCTATCTTCAAAGAAATCAGCATCAATAGATTCAATAATAACTTTATTATTAAGATCAAAAAATCTATAAGCTTTGCTGTTTTGAGCATACCCAACAAAAACACATTCATAAGCTTTACTAGCTAGTTTTGATCTTTTAGGATCATGAATACGAACATAAGCCAAACAACCCCATACTTTAAAATAAGATACATTTGGTTTTCTGTTTTTTCCCATATGGTGAAATTTTAGTTTTTGAATTTGTAACACGATTCAAAACATAACAAACAGTCAACAAAATTTCTCCCCACCAATGAGGGGCAGCACCACAACTCAACAAACATGCAGTTACAAGAGTAGTAAAAGTACAATTCTTTCTTTCAGCTTTTCCATTCATTTCAGGGTTATAAGGAGAAGTTTTTTCATGTATAATTCCAAAAGATTCATAAATTTCAGTGAACGGTTTAGAATCATATTCAGTTCCCCTATCACTACGAAGTCTCTTAATTTTCCTACCAAATTGATTTTCAACTTCAGCAATAAAAACCTTGATTTTTTCAATAGCTTCATTCTTATGACTTAGCAAGTAAACATAGGTATAATTAGAATAATCATCAATGAAAGTCATCATATATCTTTTTCCATTTCTGGTTAATATACCTTCATATTCACACAAATCAGAATGCACTAACTCCAAAGGCTCAGATTCTCTAACACAGATTTATGGGAACTCTTGGTTATTTTTGCTTGACTACAAGATTCACATTTTTCAAAATCATGCATGAAAAGTTTTGGAATAAGACCTTTCTTGCTCATGGTATCTACTGATCTACTGTTCACATGACAAAGTCTAGCATGCCAAACATTAAAAGTACACACCATATAAGAAGAAGATGTAATTTTATTCATTTCAACATTAAGCTTAAACATTCCATCAGCAGCATAACCCTTTCCTACAAACACTCTGTTTTTAGTAATTTTGTAAACATCAGATCCAATAGTTTGATACAACCCAGCCTTGTTGAGAAGATAGCCGGAAACAAGATTTTTTCTCATTTCTGGAGTGTGGAGGACATCTTTCAGCATAATTGTCTTCCCAGAAGTAAACTTCAGTTCTACCGTACCAGAACCCTTCACATTAGTGGTATGGGAGTCTCCCAACAACACTTTGTTATCCTTTATTTATGCATAGCTCTTAAATAGGGACATATCAAAACAACAATGGCGCGAAGCACCAATGTCTATCCACTACCCATCGGTTCCACCAACCATGTGAATCTCTGGATCAGAAACCATGGAAATTATAACGCTTTCAGCAGCATTAGCTTGTGCGTTATTCTTTCCTTTGTTATTCATGGAATCCCTACCCATGTGGTTTGGTTTACCGCAGGCATAACAAAGGAACTCAGAATCAGAATTCTGAAATCTCTTGGATGGGTGTGGGTTCTTGTTTTGATTAGGGTTTCCTTTCCTTTGGTTCTGGTCAGGTTTCATTGGTTTTTTCTTAGGTTTCAAACTCGGTTGAGTCTGATTCTTATTGTTGGAAACGATAAGAATCTCTTCCTTTCTGTCTTGTTTCCGTGCTTCCTCTTCAACCCTGAGCTTAGAAATCAAACTTTCAAGAGAAAACTCTTTAGTTTTATGACGCAACGTATTACGAAAATCTTTCCAAGATGGGGGTAATTTATCAATCAATACAGATACTTGAAATTGTTCATCAGTTTTCATACCTTCCGTCATAATTTCATGAGCTATTTTCTGAAGTTCATGAGCCTGAGCAACGACTGATTTTTCATCCACCATTCGATATCCCAGGTAGCGGCTTACAACATATTTCTTTGATCCGGCTTCTTCAGTATCGTATTTCTTCTGTAAGGCATCCCACACATCTTTAGCAGTATCAAATGTAGAGTAATATTCGTATAAATCGTCAGACAAAGCATTCAAAATATAGTTTTTGCAATCAAAGTCATTATCAATCCATTTTGATAGGCTTTTTGTTTTTCTTCAGCAGTTTGGGTCTCAACAAGTTCTTTAGTTGGTTGAGGAGTTGCAATTGTTGCGGCTGGAGTTGCTTTTTTCGCAGCTTCTGCATCTTGTGGATTAGCTGGTTTGATGGAGTCCACCATCATGTGCAACTTCATCAGTTTGAGGTAGAAAAACAACTTTAGCTTCCATCTTCTGAAATGAAGTCCTTCAAACTTGAATGGCTTGTTGATATCAGCAGCGGTTTTCTTTTCAGATTCCAAGGCAGAAAGACACGTCTTAAAATTGTTAGAACTATTGTTGATTTCACTTCTGCAAAACAAAGGTTAAACACAAAAACTGGATTGCGGTTGAGTCACGACCAGGTCGCTCTCTTTAAGACGTTTCGTGGCTCTGCCTTGAGTTTTGTGCAAGCAGTCTTTCTTTGTCACAACGTCCTAGGATAAAACAGCCGAGAAAAACTCTCGTTGATCTCTCACGCACACAGTGAGAGATCGATCACTCTCACTCTTTTAATCTTGCTCAGAAAAAACTTGGTCTCTTGATTCACAAAAACAGTATATAGAAAACTCTTACTTTTCTGTTTCTCAAAACTGGCTTATTATAGCCTTCGCAATTAAGTCAAAATTAATGGGAATAAATTTTGGTTTTAATTGTCTCCATAAAATCCTGTGTAACAGTCCAAAAACGGTCAAGTAATTTATGCCAGAATAAATACTATTTAATATGTAATTAAAACCTGTGAAAACGTTTTGAAAAAAAAAAAAAAACTTTTTAAAAAGGAGCAAAAACTACTTTCCAAATTCAAGAGACCTACCAAGACCCCCAAGGCCCCGCTCCCGGACTAATGTTATATATATTATTTATATATATACACCCATTAGTAGGGGGAGGGATTCGATCCTGAGACCTATCCCTCCGGGCCCAAAATGCTTAACCACTAGGCCAAGCTCGAATTGTTGATATAAATGTACAAAATAATTATTTTAAAACATATATGCCAACAATCCCCCACTTATATTTTTAAAATCATTGAGCAAGATCCGTATAGTTATGTGCATAAGCAAAGGTACCTTTCTGTTTTGAACCTTTACATAGTATTAAATTCTCCGAACTCTGACACAGAGTGAACATATGTCTTTCAACTCTATGGAGAGAACGAATTACTTAATACACACACAACTATACTAAGAGTAATGTCCTAAATGCCAGCACATTACGGCCTTGTGCCTATCCCAGTTTCAATGAATGTTCTAGAGAACTGCCCATGTTCTCATAGAAAGCGGCCACACTTTCTCATTCACATAGGTGAGTCTATCAAAAGTACTCCTGTAGCTTGGTACCCCACTCTATACAGAGCTATAGACTTCATTAAGAGTTAAAGAACTCAACCTTAACCCGCTTCAGGATATCATGCCATGGGAAAGATGCATGATTCTATCTCCATATCATTTGTGAATCGTTATTCCCTTTGAACCTATTTCTAGGTGGGTATCCATCACAAAATGACTCAACTTCTAGTGGGCAAAAGTCCCATGCCTTTAGAGGTATATAATACCTTTTCCATAGCTAATCCTTTCGTCAAAGGATCAGCTAAGTTCTCTTCCGACCTAACATGGTCCACACGTACATCACTAGTTGTGAGAAACTCCCTAACTGTACTGTGCTTTCGACGCATTTGTCGATTCTTACCGTTATAAAAACAGTTATGTACTTTTGCAATTGCCGCTTCATTATCACAATGGATCATAATAGCTGGTACCGGTCTATCCCATACAGGAATTTGAGAAAGCAAGTTTCTCAACCATCCTGCTTCTTCACTAGATGCTGCTAGTGCTATCAGTTCAGACTCCATCGTAGATTGAGCCAGAATTGTCTGTTTCTTTGACTTCCAAGACACAGCGCCACCAGCAATATTAAACAAATATCCACCAGTGGACTTGGAGTCATCTGAAAGAGAGTTCCAATCAGCATCATTGTATCCTTCAAGGACTGCAGGAAATCTCTTATAGTGTAATCCTAGGTTAACGGTCTTTTTAAGATACCGCATAACCCTCTCAACTGCATTCCAGTGTTCCAAACCAGGACAACTGGTAAACCTGCATAAAACCCCCACTGCATATGCAATGTCTGGTCTGGTACAATCAGTTGCATAACGAAGACTACCAATTATACTAGCATATTCAGATTGTCTAATGCCATCACCAGTATTCTTAAACAGTTTAACACTAGCATCAAAAGGAGTACTCACAGGTTTACAATCAAAATAGTTGTACTTCTTTAAAATCTTTTAAATATAATGAGACCGATCTAAAGAAATGCCATCATTAGTTCTAGTAATCTTAATTCCCAGAAACCATGTGAAGTCATCAAGTTATCCAATTTTTCATGCCATTGCTTAGGAGCTTGTTTCAGACCATACAGTGACTTATCTAACTTACACACTTTATGTTCTTGACCAGGAACAACAAAACCTTCAAGTTGTTCCATGTAAATTTCTTCTTCTAATTCACCATTCAAAAAATCTGTTTTAACATCCATTTGATGAACAACAAGATTATGCAGAGCAGCAACAACAATCAAAACACGAATAGAAGTCAATCTTGTAACAGGAGAATAAGTATCAAAGAAATCTACATCTTCTCTTTGTCTATATGCTTTAGCTACCGACCTAGCTTTGTGTTTGTCTACTGTACCATCAGAGTTCAACTTCCTTTTAAGTACCCATTTACAACCTATTGCTTTGCAACCAGGGGTTAAATCTGCTAGGTGCCAAGTTCCATTAAGATTATGGGAGTCCATTTCATATCTATGGCCTCTTGTAAAAAACCGGATTCAGGAGAATTAAGTGCCTCTTGAAGACTAGAAGGGTCTTCCTCTAGGGTATAGACTTCAAAGTCAGAACCATAATCTGTCGCAATCCTAGCCCTTTTGCTACGCCTAGGTTCAATTTCAGCGTCTCTAGTTTCTGCAGTTCTATCTTCTTCTATTCTAAGTTCAGAACTCGTACTAGGTAGAGAACCCCCACTATTTCTAGATTTAAAAGGAAATCTATCTTCAAAGAAATCAGCATCAATAGATTCAATAATAACTTTATTATTAAGATCAAAAGATCTATAAGCTTTGCTGTTTTGAGCATACCCAACAAAAACACATTCATAAGCTTTACTAGCTAGTTTTGATCTTTTAGGATCAGGAATACGAACATAAGCCAAACAACCCCATACTTTAAAATAAGATACATTTGGTTTTCTGTTTTTCCAAAGTTCATATGGTGAAATTTTAGTTTTTGAATTTGTAACACGATTCAAAACATAACAAACAGTCAACAAAATTTCTCCCCACCAATGAGGGGCAGCACCACAACTCAACAAACATGCAGTTACAAGAGTAGTAAAAGTATGATTCTTTTTTTCAGCTTTTCCATTCATTTCAGGGTTATAAAGAGCAGTTTTTTCATGTATAATTCCAAAAGATTCATAAATTTCAGTGAACGGTTTAGAATCATATTCAGTTCCTCTATCACTACGAAATCTCTTAATTTTCCTACCAAATTGATTTTCAACTTCAGCAATAAAAACCTTGAATTTTTCAATAGCTTCATTCTTATGACTTAGCAAGTAAACATAGGTATAATTAGAATAATCATCAATGAAAGTCATCACATATCTTTTTCCATTTCTGGTTAATATACCTTTATATTCACACAAATCAGAATGCACTAACTCCAAAGGCTCAGATTCTCTAACAACAGATTTATGGGAACTCTTGGTTATTTTTGCTTGACTACAAGATTCACATTTTTCAAAATCATGCATGGAAAGTTTTGGAATAAGACCTTGCTTGCTCATGGTATCTACTGATCTACTGTTCACATGACAAAGTCTAGCATGCTAAACATTAAAAGTACACACCATATAAGAAGAAGATGTAATTTTATTCATTTCAACATTAATCTTAAACATTCCATAAGCAACATAATTGTGTAATTGTGTAAACATCAGATCACATTTCCTACAAACACTCTATTTTTACTCTGTAATTGTGTAAACATCAGATCACATTTCCTGTAAACATTAAAAGTACACACCAAGATTCACATTTCCTACAAACACTCTGTTTTTAGTAATTGTGTAAACATCAGATCCAATAGTTTGATACAACCCAGCCTTGTTGAGAAGATAGCCGGAAACAAGATTTTTTCTCATTTCTGGAGTGTGGAGGACATCTTTCAGCATAATTGTCTTCCCAGAAGTAAACTTTAGTTCTACCGTACCAGAACCCTTCACATTAGTGGTATGGGAGTCTCCCAACAACACTTTCTTATCCTTGATTTCTGCATAGCTCTTAAATAGGGACCTATCAAAACAACAATGGCGCGAAGCACCACTGTCTATCCACCACCCATCGGTTCCACCAACCATGTGAATCTCTGGATCAGAAACCATGGCAAACTCGGTTAGGTTTTCCTTTCCTTTGGTTCTGGTCAGGTTTCATTGATTTTTTCTTAGGTTTCAAACTCGGTTGAGTATGATTCTTATTGTTGGAAACGATAAGAATCTCTTCCTTTCTGTCTTGTTTCCGTGCTTCCTCTTCAACCCTGAGCTTAGAAATCAAACTTTCAAGAGAAAACTCTTTAGTTTTATGACGCAACGTATTACGAAAATCTTTCCAAGATGGGGGTAATTTATCAATCAATAAAGATACATGAAATTGTTCATCAGTTTTCATACCTTCCGTCATAATTTCATGAGATATTTTCTGAAGTTCATGAGCCTGAGCAACGACTGATTTTTCATCCACCATTTGATATCTCAGGTAGCGGCTTACAACATATTTCTTTGATCCGGCTTCTTCAGTATCGTATTTCTTCTGTAAGGCATCCCACACATCTTTAGCAGTATCAAATGTAGAGTAATATTCGTATAAATCGTCAGACAAAGCATTCAAAATATAGTTTTTGCAATCAAAGTCATTATCAATCCATTTTTCATAGGCTTTTTGTTTTTCTTCAGCAGTTTGGGTCTCAACAGGTTCTTCAGTTGGTTGAGGAGTTGCAATTGTTGCGGCTGGAGTTGCTTTTTTCGCAGCTTCTGCATCTTGTGGATTAGCTGGTTTGATGGAGTCCACCATCATGTGCAACTTCATCAGTTTGAGGTAGAAAAACAACTTTAGCTTCCATTTTCTGAAATGAAGTCCTTCAAACTTGAACGGCTTGTTGATATCAGCAACGGTTTTCTTTTCAGATTCCATGGCAGAAAGACACGTCTTAAAATTGTTAGAACTATTGTTGATTTCACTCCTGCAAAACAAAGGTTAAACACAAAAACTGGATTGCGGCTGAGTCACGACCAGGTCGCTCTCTTTAAGACGTTTCGTGGCTCTGCCTTGAGTTTTGTGCAAGCAGTCTTTCTTTGTCACAACGTCCCCAGGATAAAACAACCGAGAAAAACTCTCGTCGATCTCTCACGCACACATTGAGAGATCGATTACTCTCACTCTTTTAATCTTGCTCAGAAAAAACTTGGTCTCTTGATTCACAAAAACAGTATATAGAAAACTCTTACTTTTCTGTTTCTCAAAACTGGCTTATTATAGCCTTCGAAATTAAGACAAAATTAACAGGAATAAATTTTGGTTTTAATTGTCTCCATAAAATCCTGTGTAACAGTCCAAAAAGGGTCAAGTAATTTATGCCAGAATAAATACTATTTAATATGTAATTAAAACCTGTGAAAACGTTTTGAAAAAAAATAAATTAAAAAGGAGCAAAAACTACTTTCCAAATTCAAGAGACCTCCCAAGACCCCCAAGGCCCGAAGGCCCCGCTCCCGGACTAATGTTATATATATTATTTATATATATACACCCATTAGTAGGGGGAGGGATTCGATCTTGAGACCTATCCCTCCGGGCCCAAAATGCTTAACCACTAGGCCAAGCTCGAATTGTTGATATAAATGTACAAAATAATTACTTTAAAACATATATGCCAACAACAACTTCTCATACATGCCGTGTGCTTGATTGTGTTCAACATCACCACTAGTACTCCCTGCTAGTACTAGTAATGCACCCAATTTCATTATTCCTAATCGCATTAGTAATACTAAAATATCACCATCTTTGTCCCTATGTTGTATTAAAACCTTATGCTATAAATCATCTTTGTCCCTATGTTGTCTAACTTATGCATGAGCTTTTCATTGCAGCTTCAGCCTTATCCTAGTACTTCTCAAAGTTGAAGTTAGTTGGTTTCGTAAGCTTCTTAGTCAAAAGAGCACTACATAACCTCTAAAGTTCCTAACCACATCACATTGTTTATGGCAAAATCTCCGATGACTAGTGACAAAACAAACAAATGTATAATATATTGTTCTGCTTTCACAGTGTGTATCTTCCATCCACATGTTAACTCATAAACAAAAAATTCCTTATCACAGCACTTGAAGCGCTTCCTTCTTTCTCCTATGTTTTTCTCTGACTAAACTCCCTCCCAAATCTCTACTCTTTTGAGAGATTTGTAGTGAGGCAAAAATACACTACAAACTCCTCAAAACTCCCCAAAACAACCAACTCCCTAACATTCTAAGGTTTTACGACTAACAGGGAGTTCAAGAGTTTCTTTCAAACTCCCCCACGACTAACATGTGTTTTGTAGGGAGTTTGGGAGACTCTTCTAAACTCTCCCACAACTAACGGAGATTTTGAGAGACTCCCTCAAACTCCCCCACGACTAACGGGTAAAAACCCAACTACACCCAACTCCCCCAACTCCCTTGAGGACTAACACCATGTAAGAGACTGTTACACAAGGGTATATAATACCCCAAGATTCATTAAATACAATTTGAATGGTAAGCCAAGAGTCTGCAGCAATATGATATTGGATAAGGATAGTTGTCTTCGGATCATAGTTGCATCGATGGCCAATGTTGGAGTCGAAGGTCAAAAGATATTCGGTCAGTGCTTTCCACAAGAAAAGTTGTACGTTTGGTTGACACGTCAGTGTCCACAGAAACTTAGTTGGTGGTAGAGTTGTTAGATGCAATTGATTGAAGTTGCTATCCAAGTCTTTGTATGTTGATGCTGCAGTGAACTGCCCGATTTTAATCTGATTACTTCTTTGATATTCGGCTTGATCCATCACTTGAAATTGAGGCTCTAGCTTTGATTGAGTCTTATAGTATGGTCCAATCTCAGGTCTTGAAGGTTAAGAGCTAATATTGCTATTACAAATGTAACTAAAGACTGAAGCAAAGATACAATAGAAATTACAGACTCAACTATATTAAACTAAGAAAATGAAATCTAGGAAAGGAATACAAGTTCACTTGTCAATCTTTGTCTGCTTTTTGTTAATTTTTAGTTAATTTTAGTATTGTAAAATGGGAAAATTATGCTAATACCCAACCCATGGATAACCCATAATATGAGGCCCCTAATTAAAAGAAGTTTAAATCTAGACCCCGAGTTATTAAGAGACATACATGCCCTTTCATATATTGTCAAGCCCCAAATTAAATAAAGTTTAAATTTAAGCCCAAAATTATTAAAGTACAATGTGAATGTGTAAACATGAGTTACACATGCATATGATATGTGTATCCATGTGTAATTAGAAGTTACACATTAAAAAAATAGACATAAAAAAGAATGCATACAAAAAAGGCATGTATTACTTTAATACTCATTTATAATAATTTCTTAGCATGTGTAACTAGAAGTTACACATGCATCTGTCTAGTGTAATTGAGAGTTACATATGCATCTATCTAGTGTAACCGAGAGTTACACATGCATTTGACTTGTGTATTCAGCGCCAACTCCAATTCCAGCGAGACCAATACCACAAATAAGCAATTAACTTTTATGAAGTTATCGGAAACATGAAATATAACAACAAACAAACATGAACCAGTGTCAATAGAAAAATGCGAAAGAATATTGTTCAATATTTAGGAGAACAACAAAAAATAGTTCATAAGAATGCTTAATGTCGATAGAAATGAACATACATATGAACCAATGGCAACACAAAAATGCAAACAAATATTGTTCGATATTTAGGAGAAAAACAAATATTGCTTAATGTCGATGGCAATGAACTAGCAGTTACACATGCATCTTGTTAGTGTAACTAGCAGTTACACAAAGAGAAATGGTCTAAAACATAAGCAACAATATACCAAATAAATTCACTAGTAAGACAACATAAGCAACATAAATGGTCTAAAACTCTAAACACTGAAATTGAAGGGAAATTGGTGGAACCTTCAAATCTCGGTGACTACAAAAATAGATGTGTATGCAATAGTTACACATGCATATGGCATGTGTATGCAATAGTTACACATGCAATATGCATGTGTAATCAGCAGTTACACATCCATAAAAGTTTGTGTAACTTTCATTTACACATGCGTATGACTAGCTGATTGGGTGTTGGCTATTCTGAAGTTTAGCTATAATAACTTAGAAAATGAAAAATTAAAGTTTGTTTTCTTATACTGCTCGTGTGTGCAAAAGCTAATGTCAATAGTCTCCACAACTATATATCTTGTTAAGTATAGTAGCCCACTACTTAAATATCAAACTATTTTGATGTAAAAGATATCCAAGTATAAAGTAGACTCTCATACCTTATTTTCAGTCTTGTCCAAGCCTATCATAGCCTGGTCAATTTGGAACTGCAGTGTTGGATCCATTCCAACTAGAGCTTCAGACACCTTCTTGTTGATATTTTTAACATCTCTGCTAACACCTTTTCCAAGATATTTCCCATTGTCACCATCACGTAACTCAAGAGCCTCATACCTGAGATCAACATATGCATATAAGAATTTTCACAAAGATCTAAAAACAAATGTACTTTTTTATTACAGGGAACATTTATAAAACCTACATTCCATAAGAAGTTCCGCTCGTAGATGCAACTCTAATCATCCCTTTATTTGTGTAAAAGACTATAATGTGGACTCCAGAAGTTATGTTATGGAGGAATGTAATCAGCAGATACACATACTTAAATGCATGATCAGCAACTATCGGCGACCAAAGCAGAATCATTTAAGGTCGACTAAATGCATGATCAACAACTATAATAACTACATCAAAATTCAAAAATGCAGAGTAAAATTCAAAATGTGTCATCGCTTCAAACACATTGTTATTTGAAAACACATGCGACAAAAGATATTAGAACACCATGGATTCCAACACCATAACTTCAAATGAAAATGAACAAGCTGCTCATGTCATACCACATCCATATAAACTTGTGTACCTGACATGTGTAATTATTTGTAAGGTCTGCTAATCTTAGCATGTGTAACTAAGAATTACACATGCATATGGCTTGTGTAACTATAATTTACACATGTATCTGGCTTATGTAACTAAAAATTACACATGCATTTGGCATGTGTATTTAAGAGTTACACATGGCAGCAGACTGCGGATGAGCCGAATGTTTCATTCTATACTGTAGGAAATACAAGAAATATATGGGTCAGATGTGTAGTTAAGAGTTATAATAATGATAACTAGTGGACTCTAATTATGATTTATGCAAGAGTTTACTATTATAATAGCATACTGTTGTTCAATTGATTAACAAAATATGATGAAAAGCAACCCATACCTTGCATGCGATCTTCTCCATCTTCTCTTTCTCAATGTCCTGAAGCATTGAATTTCAATCACATTAGTACAAGAGAGATAACAGGAAATAAGCATACAAACCACAAATTACAGCACGACATCATGTGTAACTAAAAGTTACACAACCATTTAACTCCTGAACTTCATCACTGCAGCTCATCCTGCTGCCTTACTAGCTTGCACCTGAACTTTGTAACTGCAACCTAAGCATACATCTAAGCTCACCACCAAGTCCATTCTGCAGCTTCAATTGGAACCACCATCTGTTTCACTGCCTGAAATTCAGTATAGTCAACAACAAACATCTCAATCTTCTCTTCTCTGCAGCCACCAAACTGTAACAATTCTCCATGGCTTCTACTCCATCTTGCAAGTTTTCTTGGATAATATCTGTGGTTTTACCAGCATGTGTAACTAGCAGTTACACATCCATATAGCTTGTGTAACTAGTGGTTACATATCCATATAGCTTGTGTAACTTCTAGTTACACATCCATATAACCTGAACTATGTATATTTCAGCATATTATGAAGCCATACCTGTAATATCTTGACTCTTAACTACCACACTGTAAAACAAGTTTCATATCCTGTAATATCTTAACTCTTAACTACCACACTGTAAGTTCAGTATACCACACTTTAAAACAAGCTCTTAGTATGAATAATTACCTTCAAAACTATAAGAGGATAAGTCACCACAGAAGCTCCTAGTTTTTCTACAGCTCCAAGAAGAAAAGTCCACTGTATCACATAATAACAACATTAGGCTCTGAAGTCAAGTTGAACTATCCCAACCACAAAGATGATTTATTATCCAATTGTCATAACACAAACATATTTAGGAAGTTGTACACTTACCTTTATCTCTGTAGCAGAGTTAAAATCATTGAAATTCAATTGTTTCTCCAAATCAGAATTGCTTTCACTTGCAAATGTGAAACCTAGCTTCAACAACATCTGCTCCTCCTTCACCCTATTAAGCAAAGACTTAATAAGTTTCATTCTGAAATGAGCATTATGTATCATTTTTTATAACAGATATTAGCTGATGACAAATAAAAAATTCGATTAGATATATAATCTAAGTCTTGAAAACGTATTTCATCTTGTTGTTTAACTTTGAAGAACTAAAACAAATCTGGATCGAACTTAAAACAATCAATCAATAATAGACAACGCTAAACATGAACTCAAATTAGTTCGAAAATCAAAGTAAATAAAATTCGTATCAAATAAATGGGTAAAAGAGATAATGATTCACTGATTTCGAATCTAAAAACAAAAATTCGATCAAGATAAGAGATTAAACTATAGATCGAACTTTGTTCAAGAACCCTAAAAAATTTCTTATAATTTTTCTTGTTTTTTTTTTAGTGATTTTCTCTCAAAAGTATGATTAAGGTGAGATTATAACTAAATTACTCCGAAAATCAAACTTTCAAGAACAAATACAGATTGATATTTGCTTGAATCACTTCGAAAATCAAAATATAAAATTCGTAACAACAAATGAAACTTATCTGCAGGTCAATTTGATTCTGTAGATGAATCTTCAGGTGCAGCTGATCTTCTTCATCTTCCATATGATCTCTCTTTATCAGATGCTATTGATCTTCGTAACAATTGAGACTACAGAGGAATCGATGGAGAAGATGAAAAACGGTGAGATAAAACCCTAAAACTTCTTCATCTTTGTTGCAGTGGAAGATCTAAAATGAGAAGATGAAAATGAATCTCATAAGAACCCTAGAATTTTTTTCTCTGCAACTGAGAGAGATAAGATGAGAGAGAAAGAAAATTGGAAAAATGAAAAAATCTACTGATATTCCTCTTGTATTTATTGAAAAGGGTAGTTTTTTCAATATCAAAATACATTATATAAAATTATGGGCCAGATCTGAAGAGAATTTGATATATCAGGCCTAGCAATATCATGTTCCTAAAGTATGGAGTTGACCATGAAAGATCCATTTTATGGGGCTTCTATATATTGAACCCATATAGTAGGGGGTTCTAGTACTTTTCACTTGTAAAATAGATTGGTTTCCATAAATGGAAATTCAAATGTTATGAGTTTACTAATCTACTCATGGAAGGACAATTTCTTTCTCCTTTTTAATACTCCTATCTTTTAGAATCCTATTATTGGGGCTGAGAAGTCAATGGTCTTTTGGGGCTTAATTGAGTTCTAACATCCTAATACGGATAGGGAAAAACCTAATTAATAGTAAAACTCAAATATACCCTTTCCTATAAACATATTATAATTTAACTATTAAAAAAAATAAATTAATCTTCTCTTCTTCTTCTCATCTTCTTCATTCATCATGATTTCATCATAATGAAAGTGATGATCATAATATCATCATGATTATTAAAAAAGTTAAATCTATAATTCTTCTTTCTTTCTTCTTCTTATTCTCCATCACATCGTGATTCTTCACCGCATCGTGATGAATATGATGATCATCAAAGAAACAAAAATCGATTATTTTTCTTCCTGTCTTCTTTTTCATCTTCTCCATCGCGTAGAGATGATAAAAAAAACCAAAACTAAGAAAACCTACCTTTTACTTTTACTTTTGATTGACTTAAAAATTCAATCCAATTAATTTGAGAAAAAAAAAAAACAGTTTTTGAAACTGTATAACGGTTGGGAGTTCACACTTTCCCAACCGTGATCCTGTATTACGGTTGGGAAAATACATGTTCCCCAACCGTGAACCCTGAACCTACATGTACGGTTGGGAAAGTAAGAACTCACAACCGTAAAAGAGTGTCTACGGCTAGGTTTTAAGTCAATCAAAAAAAATACAAACAGAGGTCTGGTATACGGTTGGGAAAGTTCAAATTCCCATCCGTAGGAAGTTTCTTACGGTTAGGATTTCCTAGCCGTGATACTTGCAAAAAAAAAAAAAAAACAGATGTTGGGTTCCGGCTAGGATTTCCCAGCCGTGACTAGTACTTTCGGCTTATAGTTCTTAATTTCCTATCTGAACAGTGTCGGTTACGGCTTGGTCGATAATATTTCTCAGCCGTAACTGCAAAAGAAAAACAGATTTATGATGGATTTTAATCGGTTTTAGAATGAGTATTAGTTTACGTGCACTCGATTTTAAAATGAGTATCATATTATACTTGACGGAAAAAGTGTACAAATTCATACCCAATTCTAAAATGAGTATTACTTTACACTAGGTTTAAGAAAAGTATAAGTTCAAACTCGAATAAAAAATGAGTATCACTGTATACTCGATTTCAGAAAGAGTACACCTTCATACTCGATTCCAAAACGAGTATTTCTTTATACTCAATTTCATAAACAGTATAAGGCCATACACGACTTAAGATCGAGTGATACTAATTCTTAAGTAGAAATCCGTTTATACTCATTTTATGAGTATCAAGTTAAAACTCAATCTTAAAATGAGTTCAATTATATACTCATCTTCAGAGTACAAGCTTTTTGCTGCAACGAAACATTAAATTCTTAGTCGTAAAGCAGTGTACGGATGGAAAACTAGGAAAACCTAGCCGTAAGTAGGTGTTTACGATTAGGATATCCTAGTCTTATGCACTTCTGATAACCACAAAAAAGAAAAATAAACAGAGGTTGGGTTACAGGAAGGTTTTTCCTGCCGTAACTTATGCTTACGGCTGGGAAATCCAACCGTAAGTTGTCCTAAAAAAAATTTAAAAAAAATCGGCTGGGAGTTCTTTATTTCCCTACCGTAAATTGTCTATTTCGGCTGGGTCGACAATATATCCCAACCGTAAGCCCTAAAAAACCCAGATTTTTTACTGTCTTTTAACGGATTTGAATCAAATAGAAATGTATCTAGGACAAGTTTATAAGGTTCTCCTGAATATTTTTAGCATATCCTGAGTGTTTGAAAAACAATTCAAAAAAGATATTTTTTTTCAAAATCATCTTACGTGAATTAAGAAAAAAAGGAGGAAGAAAAAAATCTTTGATGATTTTTTTTTTTTGATTTCCAGAAAATTAGTCGAATGATTAATCTTAATCTATATATTAATCATTATTAATTTAGTTAATCACTATAATTAACACTAATCAAATTGGGGGTGCTTTAGTCATTATGAAAATAGTTGGATAAGGGGTTTTAAAAATTACTATTACCGACCTAAAGAAGCCCCCAAAAATCCATCCGGGGTAAAGCCCCAATAATAGGATTCATCTTTTAACACAAAAAGAAGGCTACTTCTCTTACCTTTTTCTCTCTGATGTGTATCAAATGAATGATACCAAAAACAAATTCGCAAAAAACATAAAAAAAAAAAGCTACAATAATTAATTATTTTAATCTTTATATAACCCGACTAAATTGGGGCCTATGCCACTTAATTGGGGCCTATGGATTTATTCATCCACCCAATAGAGAATGATAAGGGGTGTCTAAAAGATTGTAAAAATACTAATTAACCCTTAAAGAAACCTTAATTATTATAACACAGATACAAATACAAAATCATAATTTAATTAACAAAAACAAAAATCATTAATCAAAACTCATTTTTTTTTTTAAATTTCCATGAAAATCAAAACTAAATCCTAATCAATCACAAACAACAATTGAAATCTAATTTCTTTATGGGTTTTGAAAAAAAAAAATAATTCAAGTGATTGAGTTAAATCCCTTTAAACCATTCCTTCTAAATGGTACTCTACAATGATTTACCTTTAAATCTTTAAAATTCAGTCGTTAAATTTTCTGAAAATCCACTCAGAATCGGTTTATAGGTGCACCATATTAATCCGATTGTGGCCTACATCGGTTTTTAATGTGAACCTATATAACCCGATTATGGGTTGATGTGATGAACATCAATTATAATCGGTTTACACTAATACACACATCAGCCGATTCTGGTTTCAGATTCGGAACATCTTGGACCATTGGTAATCCGATTATTGAGTTAAAAATCTCTGTAACTTTTTCTTCGAACAATCGGATTACACTGTCGTCCATATATACCGATTCTGAAAAAGCTGCAGCAAACTACCTCCAAAATCAGGCTTTATAAACGTATTAGAAGTTCGATTCTGTTACAAATTTCATGAGTCCAAGGTATCCAAAAAAGAAAACCACTTTCATTCATTAAGCTTGGTTTAAGTTTGCAAAATACAATATAAGAAAGCGAAAAAATATAAGCATCTGATAGATCAAATTTTTAACATAAGGAAAATACTCATTCCAACAAATGGAGACCATCTAATTGATCCGCCCGATCAATTCCTCCCATCGCCTCATGTTGGGATCGTATTTTTTTAGCTACTCCTTGGTGACCTCCGAGACCTCATGAAACCTATCTACCGGTGGTAATGGACAATCATCACGTACTCTAAGACCGATATAATGTATGTTGTTATTGTTGAATAAAACAATTCTCCGATCCTTAAGCGATTCATCCCAAATGGTGTATTTTTATGCGTATGTATAGCATGATCCCTTGCCAAATAAATGAACAACGCAACTCCACGTTTTCGCCAAGAGATGACCACATAGAGGCATATGCATCCAATATTGTCGGGTAATTGGTCCATTCCCCTTTGGCCTTTGTACTCGAGCAACCATTTTTTCAAAAATCACTTCTTTGTCTTGTCTTGTTTTTCCTTCCTTCATCATCGATATGTAAAATTCCTTGTCTTCTTGTAAGCGCAAGGCCATCATCTTTCTAAAGTATTGACATTGGGTTAGGTTCTCATGGTCCGCCAAATTTATATGGCCTATTTGTTCTGACGCAACGTGATAACCACAATTCCCATCCACATCCACTTCGTCGGTGGATAACACATAGGGCTTAACGATTTCAGGAAGTATCGAGTAATACTCCTCGAATATAGTGTAACACGTTCGATGGGGTCTACCTCGTTCATCCCTAGGAGTGCTTCCATCACCAACAGCGGCCCTTATAGTCACCATATAACCCATTTGTCTTACTTGTCCCTTCCATGCACGTATCTTTTATACTCGTGTTGTACTCGTTTGACTCTCTTGAGAAGGAACAATTAGATTGTTTGTCTCTTGACTTTCTTGAGAAGGATTGATTGGATCCTCATGTTGCGAAGGAGCGGGATCATTTGAAAGGACCATATGTGCGCTACTTGTCCCGCTTTCTTCCTTCTTTGGTCAACCCCTTTTCCTCTTGGTCGGTGCCTCTTCATTCTCAATTTGTGAAGGAACGTTTGAAACATTTATCTTGGCTTGTGCGCTACTTGTCCCGCTTCCCCCCTTCTTTGGTCGACCCCTTTTCTTTGGAACCTGCTCCTCTTCATATTTAGCGTCTTCACGCTCATGTTAAGAAAAGATTCTTTTATGACTCAATAACGGGTTTTTTCCGGTTCTCATTGCAACCTTAAACTCGTTCCTTTCTTCCTTCCTATCCATGTTGGTAGGTAGTCTACCCGTCGGCGGTAGCACCGTTGGTTTTTCGACCGGTATCATATGGGGGGTAGCAGCTAGTTTTAAGTCGTACATCAAAACTTTTCGTCCCAAACCATCCTTTTTTGCGAATTTCTCGATGATTTCTCTTCCAATATCCGTGTCCACAAAGGATTCGAGTGGTTCTTCGGTTGGGGGTGGTTTGAAAGTTAGTTGCTTCCAAAACGGATCAATGATTTCAAAAGGAATTCCTTGTTGGTACCTCGCAATCATGTGACGACACGGAAATCCGAAGGCCGTCATCGTCATACATGAACATACAATTCTTCCTCTCCCCATCTCCTTTTCCACATAATATTTGTAATCCTTCATCATAGAAATGATTGCCCAATGAGACACCCTATAGTTTAAACATATAATCAACCAATGGTCATTCTTGTAGCTTGTGATGATTTTCATCCTACTCTCTTCCATTTGCGAGGTTATCTTGATGATATCAGCCTTGTGTATTCATGGATGGCTTCTTGTACCGTAACCACAGTGTTTTGGCTCCCTCAGAGCAAGCTTTTCAAACGTCCATGAGATCCTTCAGCGATACTTGTCGCCTCATTATTTTAATGCATGTGTTGGTAGGTGTAAGCATACACAAATTTTTCCTTGTATGGACCCAACAATTCCTTCAAGCAATAAACCACACATTTCTCGTAATCCTTTTTCCATAGCCCAATAAAACTCTCCAAATATGATTCGAACTCGGCCACGTACATTGAGTGTACCATTAAATCCCAATGATGTTGAAAAGCCTTCCATAATAACCCATCCGCTTCATACTCCGCTTTCCTTTTGTTCTTGTCCTCCTCTCATTATTTCAGAGTTAGTTTTTGAAGACGCTCATCCTCGGCCTTTTCACGAGCGGTAACTTTTTGTAGCTTTGGCTTTTGGATATGACCCCTACAATTACTTCTAATATTGCATTGTATGTGGCATGTGCAAAGAAAATGCTTAGCGTCCGAAAAAACCACTCATATGGCATTCATTGGTGCTTGGTCCTTATCCGTTACTATGATCCTCGGAGTTTGATCGCTACGGTATATCTCCTTCAATGTCTGTAGCATCCAAGTAAAACTCACATCATTATCCCGATCCATAAACCCCCATGCTACCGTGAAAGTTTGATTGTCGGAAGTATGGCAAGCAATGTTTAACAACGGCATGTTGTACTTGTTGGTCTTGTACGTACAATCTATTAACGAAATTCGATAAAAGCATTGGGACAACTTGATCATCTCCGGATGCGCCAAGAAAATACGAGTCACTTTGCCTTCCAATACCTGCTTCCTCATTGTGTATCCATGTTGATCGTCTAACTACTGAGATTGTTCCATAACCGCTCTACCATCTCATTCCCTCTTCCTAAATGCCGCTCTTGCCGTGTAAATATGCCTCAAAGTGGACAACTTATTCTTATCATCCTCCTTAATCTTCCTAAGGATGTCACTTGGTTTACACGCTTTCATCGACCTTACTGTTTCCAATTGATGTGGTTTCAACCCACAAACGGCCGCGTGTCCAACAAGAGATTCTGGATCATCATGATTATGACAACCATTCATCACTTTAGAGAGCTTGTATACCTTACCATTTGGTCCCTTGGGTCTATCAACTATAATCTTAAACGGGCAACCATACTTCTTTGATTTAGTAATGTATTCCCTTGTCGTCGTCTTCACGTATAGTCTATCCTTTGCCCAGTGTCTTTCTTGTTGTCCACCTCTCTCACAAACAAGTTTCAAACGATCTTATAGTCACCATAGAACCCATTTTTCTTACTTGTCCCTTCCATGCATGTATCCTTGATACTCGTGTTGTACTCGCTTGACTCTCCTGAGAAGGAACAATTAGATTCCTTGTCGCTTGACTTTCTTGAGAAGGATCGATTGGATCCTCATGTTGCGAAGGAGCGGGATCATTTGAAAGGACCATATGTGCGCTACTTGTCCCGCTTTCTTCCTTCTTTGGTCAACCCCTTTTCCTCTTGGTCGGTGCCTCTTCATTCTCAATTTGTGAAGGAACATTTGAAACATTTATCTTGGCTTGTGCGCTACGTGTCCCGCTTTCCCCCTTCTTTGGTCGACCCCTTTTCTTTGGAACCTGCTCCTCTTCATATTTAGCGTCTTCACGCTCATGTTAAGAAAAGATTCTTTTATGACTCAATAACGGGTTTTTTCCGGTTCTCATTGCAACCTTAAACTCGTTCCTTTCTTCCTTCCTATCCATGTTGGTAGGTGGTCTACCCGTCGGCGGTAGCACCTTTGGTTCTCCGACCGGTACCATATGGGGGTTAGCAGCTAGTTTTAAGTCGTACATCAAAACTTTTCGTCCCAAACCATACTTTTTTGCGAATTTCTCGATGATTTCTCTTACAATATCCGTGTCCACAAAGGATTCGAGTGGTTCTTCGGTTGGGGGTGGTTTGAAAGTTAGTTGCTTCCAAAACGGATCAATGATTTCAAAAGGAATTCTTTGTTGGTACCTCGCAATCATGTGACGACACGGAAATCCGAAGGCCGTCATCGTCATACATGAACATACAATTCTTCCTCTCCACATCTCCTTTTCCACGTAATATTTGTAATCCTTCATCATAGAAATGATTTCCCAGTGAGACACCCTATAGTTTAAACGTCTAATCAACCAATGGTAATTCTTGTAGCTTGTGATGATTTTCATCCTACTCTCTTCCATTTGCGCGGTTATCTTGATGATCTCAGCCTTGGTGTATTCATGGATGGCTTCTTGTACCGTAACCACAGTGTTTTGGCTCCCTCAGAGCAAGCTTTTCAAACGTCCATGAGATCCTTCCGCGATACTTGTCGCCTCATTCTTGTAATGCATGTGTTGGTATGTGTAAGCATACAAAAATTTTTCCTTGTACGGAACCAACAATTCCATCAAGCAATAAACCACAAATTTCTCGTAATTCTTCTTCGATAGCCCAATAAAACTCTCCAAATATGATTCGAACTCGTCCAGGTACATTGAGTGTACCATTAAATCCCAATGATGTTGAAAATCCTTCCATAATAACCCATTCGCTTCATACTCCGCTTTCCTTTTGTTCTTGTCCTCCTCTCATTATTTCAGAGTTAGTTTTTGAAGACGCTCATCTTCGGCCTTTTCACGAGCGGTACCTTTTTGTAGCTTTGGCTTTTGGATATGACCCCTACAATTACTTCTAATATTGCATTGTATGTGGCATGTGAAAATAAAATGCTTAGCGTCCGTAAAAACCACTCCTATGGCATTCATTAGTGCTTGGTCCTTATCCGTTACTATGATCCTAGGAGTTTGATCGCTACGGTATATCTCCTTCAACGTCTCTAGCATCCAAGTAAAACTCACATCATTATCCCGATCCATAAATTCCCATGCTACCGTGAAAGTTTGCTTGTCGGAAGTATGGCAAGCAATGTTTAACAACGGCATGTTGTACTTGTTGGTCTTGTACGTACAATCTATTAACAAAATTCGATAGAAGCATTGGGGCAACTTGATTATCTCCGGATGCGCCAAGAAAATACGAGTCACTTTGCCTTCCAATACCTACTTCCTCATTGTGTATCCATGTTGATCGGCTAACCACTGAGATTGTTTCATAACCGCTCTACCATTCCATTCCCTCTTCCTAAATGCCTCTCTTGCAGTGTAAATTTTCCTCAAAGTGGACAAGTTATTCTTATCATCCTCCTTAATCTTCCTAAGGATGTCACTTGGTTTACACGCTTTCATCGACCTTACTGTTTCCAATTGATGTGGTTTCAACCCACAAACGGCCGCGTGTCCAACAAGAGATTCTGGATCATCATGATTATGACAATCATTCATCACTTTAGAGAGCTTGTATACCTTACCATTGGGTCCCTTGGGTCTATTAAATATAATCTGAAATGGGCAACCATACTTCTTTGATTTAGTAATGTATTCCCTTGTCGTCGTTTTCACGTACAGTCCGTCCTTTTCCCAGTGCCTTTCTTGTTGTCCACCTCTCTCACAAACAAGTTCCAAACGATCTTGACTTGAATGACGACCTAAAACTAACGCGCATTTGATCTTTATTCCCTTGTCTATAAACCATTGCTTTGCATCGTTTATTTCTTTCCATTCCACGGTAAAATTGTGGGCAGAGTTATCATGACCCAGCAGAGATACGGGTTTGGGTTGATCTTCTTCAAACGCCACAATAATCTACAACAAATATCAACAAGTTGAGGATCCAAAATCAGTTTATATGTTATAGTCGAGAAAGTCGATTATCAGTAATCGGTTTATATGTGCAACTATAAAGTCCGATTAAGGACTTGACGAAAAAATTTCAAAGTTTACAATCGGTTCATGTCTCGTATCATGTAATACGATTTTTGTTCACATTTGTCCTGGAACTTTTTTTCTCCAAAATCGGATTACATATACACGTAAATAAACCGATTGTCAACTTCGTGTATTCTACGTGATTATTCAAGTGAAGAAATCGGATTATGCACATCGGTGTATGTGGTGATGAACAATAACCGATTATTGTACCCAATTTGGGGATTTTACCCAGAATCGGTTTTAGTGGTTATATCGAATAAACCGATTCTGGGATTTTTTGTTGTTGAAAAGTTTTCCCTTTTTGGGGGATGACATGCAAATACATGTTTGTAGATCATTACAACTCATACCTGTCTATTTGAAGCATTATCACCTTCTTCTTCACGACGATATTGTTCTTGTGCTTGAATAATATCCTCAAGCGTTCTTTGGTTGTCATGCTCTTCTTCATTCAACAAACTATCCAATTTGGTAGGATCGAAATCATGATAATCTGATGCACCCACTTCTTCATCACTACTAGAGTCTTCATCATCACTATAAAGTTTCATTTTTAGTAAGAAAATCACAAACCCTAGTTTTTTCTTTTTTCCCTCTACTTCTTATTTCCCTCCAAACCTTAAAAAAGAAAATGAATTTCTACTCTAATCCTAACACTATAATCAAACTCAAACACTAATTAATTTAAAAAATATTAACATAATTAATCATCACTAATTTAATAAGGGCATATTAGGCATTAACATATATAGTGGATAAGGGATTTCTAGAAATTACTTGTTAATGATCCTATTTTGTCATGTATCTATAGGCCCCAGTTTAGCAAGGTTATATAAAACCGAACAAGCCTATTTTTTCGAAACTGAAGAGTATCGAAAACTTTGAGATGAGAAAAGGATGTTTTGGAATTGGGTGAACTGGTTACTTTTCATTGATGTCGAACATAGATGAATTAAGATAAGTCTATGATATTAATGTGGTTGTGATAGTGATAAGAAAAAGTTCGATTCTCAGACTTATAAAGATTGGATTCTATATTTAAATTCTAAGACTAATAGTAGCAAATTCATGTGAACACTATTTCATCAAGAATATTGAAAAGTTTTATCAATTAAAAGTTTTTATCAAGAGTATTGAGAACACTGAGGCTAAGATTCCACTATTTTCCAATTTTTTATGTGATTTAATATTAATAATAATCATGCAATTCTAGAAAATATAGCTCCAACAAAAGAAATTGTGATTCTAAAGTATTGCCAATAGTAGATTTCTCAAAACACTAGTGTTAATTTCAAGCATGGAACATCAAGAGCTCTAAGCTAAGCATGCACCATCAAGTGAAAATACAAATAGTTAATAAAAATCATTATTTCAATTTTGATTTAATGCAAATAATCATAAAAATAATTGCAAAAATTAATTAAATAAATGTTACCACATAATTGTTCGAAAAATAGCTTCCTCCGTCACCCCAGAGATTGGGTTTAGCTCATTGTGTTGGAAACATGCTCAAAAGAATTTTTCATTGCTCAAAAAAGTGTTTACAAAGGTGGAAAGGAGAAGAACAATGACACAGTTCCAAAAATAGTTTCAAAAGGTAAGTTTTAGTCGTTGGAAGTCTTTGACAAACAATAATGAACGACAACAAATATCTTCTGTTGTTGGATGTACGTCTGCTTCTACAACACACTTTATTTGTCTTATGTTCTTCTTCTTCCTCGTTCGACAGCTTCCTCTGTGAATTTTTTCCCGAGCCTATGTGATACACAGCAGGTCCCTCCAATCCTCAGAAATATTTGGTTTCCCTGCATTATTGTCTTCCCTTCCCAGGTCTTCTTAGGCGTCTTCTGGTTGTTCAAAACTCTCTCATTGATTGAGTAGGATCTTACAGAATATATTATCTCTTCTTTTCAGATGCAATTTTCTTTTCCAGCTGAATACCCGAGATCTTCCTCTTCCTGTATTTGTCGAGATAAATACGGAAGTTTCCTTTTTTGCACGTGACAAAATCACTAACTTCCATGTTTTGGTGTATCGTACCCATAGAAATTCATATCCAAGCAGAACTCACGTTAATTCTCCCAATTGCAAATATAGACTAGAGAAAATTTGAGAATATCTCGTGTTGGGACCTTAGTCCCACATTGGTAGATGAGGCTTAATTGTGTAGTTTATAAGTCAATGGGATCCCTCATCTAGTCAACCGGTTTTCGAGTTGAGTTCTACTCATGGGCTTATGATGAGTTTAGGGTCGGTACCCTAACATTTAGTATCAGAGCCAACCACCACGAGCCATACCCGCTCCACGGAAGGGGTGACCTATAGGCTGGATTAAGGTGGAGGGGCACCTATGTATGGGTGTAGTTGTCACTGCATTGAATATTGATAGTCGAGTGTAGCCGTCATAAGGAAAGGGCTAGGGCCGGTTCAGTGTCGATAGAGTGGACCAACAAGGACGTTGGGTCTGGAAGCGTGGTGGGATGTTGGGACCTTACTCCCACATTGGTAGATTGGGCTTAATTGTGTAGTTTATAAGTCAATGGGATCCCTCATCTAGTCAACCGGTTCGCGAGTAGAGTTCTACTCATGGGATTATGACGAGTTTAGGGTCGGTACCCTAACATCTTGGTCTCTGTTTTATCGTTATTATGTTCAAATCTTCTTTATCTTCGATTGTAAGACGCTACCTTCCCTCTTTGATCAAACCAGGCCCCAACCAATCCATATCATCTAAGAAAACCTGAGAGAATCTTTCCAAACTCAATCCAGGAAACAACAGAGATCCGTGGATATCCCTTCCTCTGTTTAAATTCCAACCGAAGAATTGGCCCTATTTAATCGATTGAAACAACCATACTACATTTGTTTAACCTTAGCAAGTCCAGCCCAATCAAATAGTGCGATTGAATCTCTCTAAATCTAGCTCGAAAATCAAATTCAAAACTGACAGTCGATTTGTATCAGTTTCTCGCCAATTTCAATTTTCAAACGATGAAGATGGAGTGCCCTTAACTAGATAGGGGTGCCCATAGCAAGTAACGTACCCCTTATCAAACAAGGTGCCCCTTATCCAAGATGGGGGTGCCAATAATAAATCCTCTGGGTGACTTTAGTCATTTTTCTGGGGTGTCTCTGGTGTACTCCCGGGGAGCCTTTAACACATCTTCTGGGTGCCTTTAGTAAAAAAAATTCCAGAGGTCCAAATACCACTTTTCGAGTCAATTTTACCGCAAAAGCTTATTTCTCCAAAAACATAAAATAATCAAATAAGTACAAAATCGAGCATTAACAAGACACATAATTGAGAACAAAATAGACACATAAATGCATCTATCAGATATAAAGGGGGTTTGACTTCTTTTCTCTTTTTTAAAGCATTAAAGGAGGGGATTATCTAGTTATCTCTAACTCGCCTCGAATTGCTTTGTTTATTTTCTCCAAAATTAGGATTTTTGGATCACACTTGTAGTTAGGGCTACACAACGGTCGGTCGGTTCGGTTATAGGCAAAACCGTGGACCGAACTGTATATTCTACGATTTCATTTTCAGAACTGTATCTGAACTGTGTTGAACTCGGTTCAGATTGAAAACAATCCGAGTCGGTTCGGTTATTTACCCAGTTTCTATGGTTTTTTACCGATCCAAAAGGGGAAAAAATCAAACAAAAAAAGAGCATAAATTCAACTGTAATTCTCAATTTATCTACACACTTAACATAAATTCAACCTGCAGAAGAGGCTTTATATTCGACTACAACCATTTCAAATTCGGTATCCAAAATTTAAGAAGACTATTATAGTAGATACAATCAAAGACTTAGAACATGAAGATCATTCAAATCAGATTCACAAATAATCCAATCCACATGATCTGGATTAGTTAATTTTTTTCCTTTCTACTCCTTTCAATCTTTTATCTTCCATCTGAGTCATATATACATATGAATTAAAATCCTATAATGAAAATAAAGAAAAAAACATAAATAGATGAAAAGAAATGATCAAAATTAAGAATTTTCTTAATCTTTTTGGGGTAGAACAAAAACTACAAAACCCTAAATCAAAAAACACTCCAAATTGAAAAATTAGGGTCTGATTTTCTCGAAAAACCTAAAAAATATATAATGAAAATCAGACTAATTACTAATCCACACATCAAAATTAAAATAAGAATCAAGTTATATTTACAATCCAAAATCAAAATGACTGTAAGCCTTAAATTCACCTTTACAACTTTACTATTAACGTTAAATGAGTTTTCTTCTGAAATTAAACAATGAAGAAGAAAAAGAAGATGGCGTAGAGCACATGTCTTGGTGATGGAGGTTGGAGTTGGTGGTTGTTGTCACTTGAAGTGAGTGAGAGCCGAGAGAAGAGGCGCTGAAGTGAAGAGAAGATGGAGAGATAAAGAAAAAGAAATTCCTAGGGTTAGGTTAAACTTAATCTTATAGGATAGACGAAGGTTTAAGATTAAAACTGATATCTAAATCAACGGCTATTTCTTAGTCGGTTTTATCGGTTCGGCTCGGTCGGTTTTATACCCCACAACGTGAACTGAGCCGACAGTTCAACAGTTCTTATTTCTTATACCGACAATGGCCGCTGGATGAGCGTTTCGGCTCGGTTTCGGTTCGGCCCTATCGATTTAAGCTCGGTTCAACGGTTCGGTTCAATTTCTGTGCAACCCTACTTGTATTCTCTCTTTTGTACATAGAGTAGGATTGTTTAACGGCTATTTGGCCAAGTGTCCAGTATAATTCAACAGGGATGTACAAATTAAGCAAAAGTAAATGACTCCTTTACACAAAGGCTTTACTTAAATGTATCACATGTTTTTATTAACCATAATCTATGTAAAATAAGTTATCAATCTAACTAAACGGGTTCTTATAATTATTAAATTAACACATAAAAGTACAAACAATTTTTATATAGAGCCCAATATAGAATAAATTATCAAATCCCTAAATAGAAAAAAAAAAAGTTGATTATATAATTTTCATAATGAAATTTATGTAAGATCTATGCCATAATAGATGAATTTTAAGAATGGTCAATTTAATGTAACCATGACTGAGAAATAAGAACACATCTTTAGAGAATAATAATGCTTATAGAGTTTTAGAAAATTGATTTTAATAAAAGAATCAAAACCTTAGTTAATTTCATTTTAATTTTTGGTTTTCGGCGTTTTGGAGAATTTTAACAACGAATAATTAGAATATACAACCTCAATCAATAATATTGTAATCATGATTTAGGGAATTTTAGAGAAAGGTAAAAACTTGGATTTGGTTTGTTTTCGGGAGAAAGTAAAAATTAAGGTTTATTTGAGAGCAATTTGTAAGAATAGTGAGAGAACAATTAGAATTGTGCAGGTATAATTTAGTTTGGATTTGAAAAATAAAGTTAGGGTTTATGTTTGATTTTGGGGAAGAAGTAGGATTGTTAGTAAAACAATTAAGACTTGCTTGGTAACTTTGGTATTTTATTTTGACTTAAATTTTGTTGGTTATGGTTAATAAAAGCATGGGCTATATTTAAGAGAAGCCTACACGAAATCATTGTTGAAGAGACAATATGCAAGAGTGACTTTAGGAATTTTTGAAGAAATAATTCCAAAGTGACTCAAGTGGACGTGCTAGATATATTGAAATAGTAACACAACAAAGCTAAATTGTATTTATTTTTTTGTTTCTCTCTTTAATCCGCTTCTTTTTCAAGTGGAAATTAGGAATATACTTATTCTTGTAAAGTTTTTCACGGATATTCATGGTCGTGTTTTTTTATTTAGTTGATGTTGATGTTTTGACCTTTAACTATCCTTCCTAGTTTGAGGCCATAACATATTATTTGAGGCCTACCACTACAAGATAAAAAATAATATAATGGATAACCCTTTATCCAATTATTTTACTTAATGGTTAGATTACATCTGATTAATTAGTGTTAATTTGGGTAATTAAATGATGTTTAATCAAGTTAACCCTTAAATCAACTACCGTTAATTCATCATCAAAACATTAAAAAAAAAATTGAAAAAACTCAACCCAGAATCGGTTGATGTTCGTGCAATCGTAGACTGATTCTAGGTAGAATTTTTTCAATTGACGAAGAAAACCCAGAATCGGTTCTTACTAATGTTAACATAAACCGATTTCAGCCAACGAAGTTTACAAATGCCCACATAATCCGATTGTCTTATACATTATGAAAAGACGAGGGTACCCAAATATACCACAATCTTTCGAATATCAACTATAAGTCCTACACCTTGTGTGATTGTCTATGGACGAGGTCGAGACAATACGACAACAAGATATTTACTTGACAATAGTTACAATAATAAAACCGATTGACTATTAGGATCAATGACAAGTAATTAGGACTAACATACAAGTGTAATTTACTTTATTATAATAAGACAATTATAATGCGGAAGTAAAGTAAATAACAAAGCAAGATTTTGTTAACGAGAAAACCACAAACGTAGAAAACCCCGGACCTAGTCCAATTTTGAATACTCTCAGAATTAAGGCACTATACAAAATCTAATGCCAACTTCGTATAGTTGAGACCAAGTAGATTAACCCTAGGTACTTAGTTTCCTCAGTATACCCGCGCCTTCGACTTCTAGAGTCACGCACGTGAATCACTACTCCTTTTGATCGTATTCCAAACAGCAAAGGAATGAACCTGTTTGGTAACCATTCTAATCAATCTTTGGTAAAAGATATGTTTTGAGTTGTTGACAAAGGATCTTCCATTTAAGCTAATAAACTTCTTTGTCTCGTTAATTCAATCTAAAACTTGATTATCGAAATGACCAATTTCCAAATTCGCAATCAATCAATATAGAACTCGAAGAGTAACTATAAAGTGATGTCGATATTATCAACTAGATAATCACAAGTCTATCAAATATATACAAGATCTAGTTGTATCGCATCCGATCAAGGTGTGTGCACAAATTCACAAGATACGGAAACTAATAAGAAAACCTTCTTCGTCTTTAAATTTTCAATTGCCTTCTCAATAACCTGTACAACACAAACTTGAACCCTCTTGTGATTAATCACACACAAAACGGAGTCTGTTAACAATGGATTATCACAAGATGTCTTTAGTTCCACAAATGGTTCTAAAGATCCCGTCGATACTTTGATCTAGTTTGAGCGACCCTTATGTCAGAAGAGAATGCTCTCAAGAATAATCAAACTAGGTGCAATCAAAGTTTCAACAAACGTTAGTCAATTAAATCAATAATCGAAAACTAAAATAACAATGCAATTATCTAGTTTCCCACCAATGGTACTCGTAGAGCTTCTTGATCCCGCAGAAGTCTTTAAACGAGCGACCGTAAGAGATTTCGCCTAATTGGGGTACTTTCCTCTCTGATAGACGGCCCCATCAGAAACAAAACAAATGAAGTTTTCCTGGCTCTTAAGATAGTTTGCAAGAAATTAAAACTCAAGTATTTATAGACCAAGGTTATTTGGACAACAAGGAAATTCCAAAACCGAAAATATTCTCAAGATATTCATTAAAGTACCTAATTTCGATTTTCCTATTTCCAATTAAATGCCAAACCATATTTCGGAAATCTATCTTAGAAAGCTTCTATTATTAGCTTTGCATATTAACTAATAAACCTTTTCTAGAGGATATGCTTTAATTACTGGTAATTAAAACCTATATATTTGAAAATCATAATTAAATGATTTTCAATATTTCGGTTTGGGATCACCTTGAGCATCAAGGAATATCTTTGAACAATTAATGATAAGAGTTATATACATGTTCAAATAATGTCGCCATCTAGAAAGTTTCTCATCTCAGCAAACCTTAATTCTAAGATCACACATGACATAAAGAGATATGTGAATATTGGAAACTCGGTTTTGCTCATTGGGGTCGGTTATACCATGACTCACAATCAAAGTTGTGACGGGTTATACCAAGCTTCCCAAATTAGGTTGTGACCAGTTACACCATGTCTTCGTTGTAGTCGTTACTTCTTCACATTCTTCGAGTCTTTAGAGTATACTTGTAGATCTCAACATTCCTAGACTTTCTAGTCTAACCTAACCGAAGTTGACTCTAGTATTTAATCAAGTGACTCTAGATGAGTTCTGATACTAAAATATGACAACCAAACTTGACATACCAACGCTTAGTTAGTTCAACCGAGCTATGCTCTAACACATTCAGAAACAAAATATTCATTACATAGTTTAGGAAATTAGCGCATTACATATATATGAAAATTTAGTATGTGAATTCTTGAATCTCGCACATCAATACATCGTCAATGAACCACAAAGCATGACGGTACAACACCACGTATTCCTTGTGGCAAATGAACTTCTTTTCCTCATTATGAATTCTCCATAAGCCATTAAATCGTTCCAGATGCAGTTAAATGAATTAAACGTTAGTATGCAAACATTAAACAATAACATGGGTATAAAAATATCGGATTACTCACTTTCTCACTTAAAGAAGCTTGTGGATGATGGTCGTACACCATTATTCTAACTTTAACAAACTCTCGCATTGCACTTTTTATGTATGTGAATCGAAAGCTAAGCCTCTCCATCAACGATTTTTTTGGATTCGTGGTGCGCTCATAATAGAACCATTTGTATATCTTCCAAAACATTGAATATAGTTCGTTGGGACGTTCGTGGAAGGCGGGAACGAATTCTTTCACGAGTTGCATATCTTTTTCCGGATCTCATTCCATTTTCTAGGCTCAGTGTGTGATGTAGGAGTGGATCATAGAGGTAGTCCCTATATAGATAAAGACTCGACAATTATTTTTTTTCGAAATTAATTCACACAATCGGGTTTTAGGAATGTCCGTATAGACCCCGATTTTGGCCTAGCAAAATCATATAAAATATACCTCACCAAAATCGCTTTTTAATATTGTACATGTAATTCGATTCTTGTCATAAAAAGATACATGAAAGTACGACTTTTCCTTACAAGAATCGGGTTACATGTTTCGCCACATACACTTATTCTTAAGGGTGTCAAATTTCTGGGTTTTTTGTTTTTTCATAATCGTTCTTTAACCATACCTATATAAACCGATTCTGAACACTTACAGAACAAGGGAATGAAATTCCCAGAATCTGTGTATGTGGTGTACTTGTAAAAACCGATTCTGGAATTGTAACCCTGAAGAACTCATAATCGGGTTTTATGTGGGTATACATAAACCGATTCTGACTGAATAAACTGCCAGAATCCTTCATTTTTTTTGCACACAAATTGTAGTTCTTTTGCCGCGTCCTAGGCAAACACAAACAACTTTAAAAGCTAACCAGATTCATTCATCCATAAACTAGCGAAGATAACCTAACATAATTCGACAATAAGTTTCGACTTCGTAATTATCCATAGTTAAAGACATAATTTTGGAAAACAAAGAAACCTTTCATTCATCAACATTCCCACCACGATCACGTCCACGTCCACGTCCAGTGCCACGAGTACCGTGTCCTCGTTTAGCGAGTCTTTCTTCACCGACATCATGTTGGGCGCTGCTCGATTCACCTTGAGAGTACCTTTTCGGAAGGATTTTCCTCCTCTTTGTCTTTGCCTTCTCCACCACCGCTTCCCAAGCTTTGCACTCGCATCCACATCTTCTAGACTGTTCAATACATCAATCAATTTTTCATTGGCCACAACATCTTTTCCTTACCTAATATATAGCCTTTCTTGGTTTATAAAATGCCCGATTCGTCTTCTCTGTTTCCATTTTAAACAATAAACATTCAACAAATCATGTTATTACAATTAACAAAACCATAATTGAGAAACAATATGCACCAGGTATTCGAGAGTTGTATCTTTGTCCTTGATTTGGGGCCTCTCATCTACTTCAGAAGGGCCCACGAGATAATTAAGTCATATATTATTAAATGACTTGATTTTGACCTTATTGATTTTAAACTTCTCGTGCTCCTCTGGATTTTTGTATGTATCTGCATTGTCTTGTGATAAGCACACGTAAACGCGACGCTTTTTCATCCGTAATTACATTAGATATGACTCATTTTTTCTTTAATAAACTTGTTTTAAGTCTTTTCAAAGAAATAAGTTCTTATGAAGAAATCGGCTCAAAAAGTTGTTATTTGGATCTCTGAAGAAAATTACTTAAGGCAACCAGAAAAGTGTTAAAGGCACCCCAACTTTGGATAAGGGTACCCCCAGAAATATGCTAAAAATTCCCCAGAAAACCTTTTAAAAAACACCCAAGGAATTTTTTAAAGACACACCACAAATTACTAAGGGGAACCCTAATTATTATCGTCAGCCCCAGCAGTTGGTTAAGGGGCACCTTCATCTTCAACAATTTGAATTCGAAAAAAGGCGGGAAAAGTGGTTTTTCATGGAACAGGATTAGGATTTGTGATACGGCTGTGTTACAATGAGATTCAATCGCTGAAACTTCTTGGATGAGACTGTTAAGGCTTAACAGGGTTGGTATGATCGATGAAATTGATCAACTTGGGCTGGATTGTGCTGGATTTTTTATTTGAAGCAAAAATGTTTTGGCAGGAAAAGGGGTTGTTAATGGTAAAAATTAGAGTTCGATAATTGAAGGTGTTATACTGATAATAAAAGGCTAAAATCAATTGGGTTTGGTCCAATGGGCTAAACAGGGATGTTAATAGTCTTTGTTTCAGCTAGAATTGGCTAGAATTGTGTGTTTGAAGAAAACAGAGTGCACGGGTTACTGAAACTACGTGTTTTTTGAGGAAGATTATGGGATGATTTGGTAAGAGTTTTTTTTTATGCGGTGCTGAGTTGGAATCAACTTGTTTTGTCGTAATAGGGATTGTAATCTTGCTAGAATTGAGTGTTGGAACTGCAACAATTAAATACTAAAAAATGATGTTAAAATTAAATTTCTGAAAATGAAATAAAACACTCAAATGTTTAACAACATACTGAGGACAAAGTCACTTGATCATCAAGTAGTCCTTAACACGATAGTTCATCGGTACGCCTCAAAATGAGTGATGCTTATACCCTGTGGTGAAGTCGTATCCAGGATAAAACTGTCCGTTGCAAGTACTATAAGCACTACAACACTTGCCCACTTACGAACTCAACAACAAGGATTAGGAGGAGAAATAAACACCGCAGCGCACAACAAAGCGACAAGAGGTGAAAATAGCTAGGGATATTACCATGCTCTGGTACATCTTCAAATGAAGAAATCCTTTTATTTTATAGGCACTGAAAATGGATTTGACATAAATTACTTTTGGTAACTTCCTTCATAAACATAAAAGCATTTGAGGAATTAAAACCTTTAATTTTAATAAAAACAGTAGGAATTAAAATCTTATTTTAGTTCATCCGTTTAGGAATTTAATTTTTTTTTTTAAATAATCCTTTTTGAAATTAATAACTTGTTTTGATTTTAATCTGTTTAAGAATTAAAAATTGTTTTAATTTTAATCTTGGTAAATTTATGCATGTGCTTACATGCAGTAGGTGAAAAAGCGGGGGTCTAACAACACCACCCAATATTTCGCTTAGCAATCTGTATGGACAAACTCTAATATACTTTTTATGAGAATCAACTAGACAGTTAGACTCAATCAATAAAAAGATATATCAATATCCCAATCTCTCGATTTGATCTTTACTCAAGCAAATGGAAATCTGCGAGTCTTTATCAAAGAGAGATAACTTGGACGGTACCAAAGACCAATGTCCAAGGATCAATCAATATTAATCAACAACCAAAGGTTGGATTTCCAATTGATGATCTTCAAAGCACAACCTGTATTATTTCAATTATATAAAATATAATGCGGAAAAGAAATAACACAGACACCAGAAGTTTTGTTAACGAGGAAACCACAAATGCAGAAAAACCCCAGGACCTAGTCCAGATTGAATACACACTGTATTAAGCCGCTACAGACACTAGCCTACTACAAGCTAACTTCGGACTGGACTATAGTTGAACCCCAATTAGTCTCCCATTAATTAAAGGTACAGTTGTACTCCTACGCCTATGATTCCAGCAAGATACTGCGTACTTGATTCCCTTAGCTGATCTCACCCACAACTAAGAGTTGTTGCAACCTAAAATCGCAGACTTGATAATAAAAAAATCTGTCTCACACAGAAAAGTCTACCAAAGGATAAATATGTCTCCCACAGAAAAACCATAGGTTTTTGTTCCGTCTTAAGATATAAAATCAAGGTGAACAGGAACCAATTGATAATCTGGTCTTATATTCCTGAAGAACAACCTAGATTAATCAATCACCTCTCAACAATCCTTCTTGACTACACAAGCGGTTTGTCGAGGAATCACAAACAGTGAGACGAAGATGTTTGTGACTTCTTTATCTTGCCTATCGGAGAACTCTCACGATCTCAAGCCAATCAATAGATTGTACTCGTACGATAGAAGATGCAAGATCAGATTACACAACTAGGATAAAATTAGTATCGGTCTGGCTTCACAATCCCAATGAAGTCTTTAAGTCGTTAACCTGGTTTTAGAGAAGAAAACCAAAGGTTAAAGGAGAATCGACTCAAGTAAGCGCACTAATATCACACAGACATGTGGGGATTAGTTTTTCACAATGCTAGATGTCTCCTTTATATAGTCTTCAAATCAGGGTTTTGCGTTAGTTACAAAGCAATCCATATTCACCGTTAGATGAAAACCTGATTTAGATTCAAGCTAATATTTCTCAACCGTTATATCGAAAACTTAGCTTGTCACACACACTTGGGTAGACGTTTACTGGGTTTGTGAAAACCATGCCCAAACGTGTACGTGTATGTTGGTTCAACATAGTAACCCAAAAGGTTAACCATATGAGCAATTCATATTAACCTAGTTCTTCTTCACCATAACTAGTTCAATCGACTCAAATGAACTAGTTAGAGAGTTGTTCAATTGTTATGACATCTTATGTAACTACACAAGACACAATTGAAACAAAGATGATTCGATTCGATGAATCGGCTCATGAACTTTATAGCCACGGTTTGCATAAAGCATTTCTGAGTAATTTAAGTTTCATATTCAGAGCACATCTTTAGATCATAACCATTTGATCTCACAAACAAGTTCGCGTACTTAAGGCAACCGGCATAGTTTTCCAAACTCAGCAGAAAATCTCGGCAAAGAGACTTCCGCCAGTTCGCGGACTAAACACGCAAACGAGTTTTTGGAAAATCCCAGCAGAAATTCTCGGCAAGCAAACTGAGTTCGCGGACTTGGCAAAGCCAATTCCTCCGGTTTCTCTCAATCAACAAAGTTCGAAAACTTCGGATTAAGGAATACATGGTTATGTAATCTAAACTCTCATTTCAATCATTGAGACATTCTCAGAGGACGTTATATAGCCGTTATTCACAGACCGTTTCACGTCAGAGCAATTCTCAAAGTAATTGAAACTTTTCTTGACTTTCGTCACTAGGTGAAGATAAACTTGATCAAAGCGAAACGCTTTACCAACACACGATTTCGAGAAAAAGATAAGTAGTGAATACCCAGCTCGAAATGTCGAATGTGTATGATCCAGTCTATATAGCATACGACTTTTTGTCTCATAAGACGTAGGAGATAGAATAGATAGACTTTTGAGTGATAGATAAGTTCAAGTCTCCACATACCTTTTTGTTGATGAAGTTCCACGGTTTCTTGAGTAGATCTTCGTCATTGTATGATGAATCGCCATGAAGTCCTTGAGCTCAACTACATTTTTCTATCCTAGTCCGATACTTAGATATAATAGACTAGAAATCAAGACTCATAGTTTTGATCACTAAAATTGACAAACATGCTTGATATAGCAACGCATGCGAGGTCGACCGAGCTATGCTCTGACACTAGGTATGGAAAATGTCTCAGCCCACCCATATTTGCATTTCATTCACTCATAGAAAATGAGTAAGCATCCTTAGACCTTTAGGTCATTAGATCAATTCTAACCAAGACCAAAAAACTAAAACACATTAAAAAGACTCATTTTCTCCAACATTGAGAAACTAAGGAGAGGTTTCCAACTTACACGGGGAAGGATATATATGATGGAAATATTCTCTGGATTTCGAGTTAAATTTGGATTGCATGTGTCTGCAAGAGTTTGATTTTGTTTAGAACATGTTTAGCTTGCTTGGACCTGTTGAGTATATAAGGGCATGTTGGGGTCTAGAGAAGGGGAACAGAGAGTCTGAGAGAGAATATAGGCTTAGAATCGAAGATTTTGAGAGTTGCAGAAAGTTACCTGTTGCTGCGAAACTCAAGAACACGAAGAACAAAATCCTGCCAGAACAGTCGCAGTATGACCACAAAAGCTATATATCGTTTATGATTCAATTTCCAGAGATCTTCATTCACTGTGCTATTTAACAGCTGAACTGTTGGAATTCAGTCGCGAAAGACCTTTAGCGACTAATAATCATTGTAAGCAAATTTCTGTTATTTTTAATACAATGATTAATCAAGTTTTCCAATTTTCGATTCATGAGTAGCTAAACATATTTTCTAGGGTTTTGGTAGAAAATATTTTCTATGAGTAATTCTTAGTAATTATTTTATTTAACATATTTACTCCATTTTTGTGCTTTTAAATTATTACAAAATTTCTCTTCTTTACATGCGTCATAAAAAAAAATTTGGGTAGTTTAGCTACCGATATTTTATAAGCGAAGGAAAATTAGGCTTTAAAATAGCGACGAGAGTCATAAAAAAACTTGTAACGTTATATCTTCCAAAGCATGAGATTGGGTTCGAAATTATTTTGAGTAAAGTAGGAGTATTTTGTCAAAGAAATTATTATCGAGTTTACAAATATTAGAAGTAGTGGAATCCAAAACCCTGGATTCATCTCTCCTTGATAAACCAAAAAATAATAATAGTAATCAAATTTAATTAGTTTTTCTTAGCATTTCCTTTTAATAATCGTAAACCCATCCTTTGAAAAGTCTGAGAATCGAATATTTTACTTACTACTTGTAAAACTGCATCATCTTGCGACTCTCGTCGGGTTGTACATTACATATCCTTTTGGATGAGATAAAGGCCCAAAATAACGTTGTTGTTTATTGCACCAAACCATCTTTCCTTTAGAGAAATCCTCCTTGTAAGGGTTAAAGACAACATCTTTCATCTTCAACTTGTCCAATTGGTGTCTCAACTCCAGATATTCCTCATCTTGGGACTTCAACTTACCGTTGAAGGTGTACTTGTCTCCATAACACTGACTATCCCAATGCTTGTTCTCAAAATCCCTTCTAGCAAACATTGGAAAGTGCAAATATATCCACACTTGCAGAAGATCCATATTCCCTCTGATCTGGTTCATTCGAGCCCCAGAAGCCTTTCGCAACTCGTTCAACGAGTGTGCAACGATGGCAGAGCACCGAGAGTAGTCGCGAATCTTGTCAAATGGTTGCAACAGCAGAATAAAGTTAGCGCTCACACGGGCACCGGAAACATCGGGGAAGATAACAACTCCCAAGATGTAAAGGACATATGCGTTGGTCGTAGCGAAGATACGTTCGCGGGTCACCTCTTTTCCCCTTGCACGAAGCTTCTTTGTACTCATGAAGTGGTTCCTAAAGCTAGCGATATGGAATATCCCCTGCTTTGCATCACCTACTCGCATCTCTAACTTGGTATTATCAACATCCCAATCTAACACATTCTTGGTGAACTCGTAAATGTTTTCCCACTCAAGATCATTCTCGTAGTCTTTGTGGCTCACCACTTTACCACCTATGCTTAGCCCGGTAATCAACTTCACATCATTTGGAGTTATCGTCATTTCGCCAACTGGAAGATGGAAAGCACCCGTTTCCCCGTAAAATCTCTCAGCGAAGGCGGAAATAAGAGGTTTGTCGTAACCAACAATCGAATTCTCGACCGCATCCAACAACCCCATAAGAGCGACTATATCGATTATCTCTTATACGTTTCCTATGGTTGATTCTATTGATTCTAGTGGCCAATTTTTCATCGTACTTACTGATGTTCCTGGCTTCATACGACGAACGACATCCTTGTGCTCCTATAAAACAAAACAAAACCGATAGAAAATAATCAAAACACTAAACAAATAATAAGTTTTATTTTACATAGCATAAGGTTGAGGTATTTACTATGGTATGGCAGCTGACAACGACCCAAATCTCTTTCTACCCCAATAACAACCGTCATTCGTCAACGGGAAACCCGTAAATGAAATCAGTAGGGTCGCGAGGAAACATCTTCAACGGGTTGGACATGTGGTCCCTTTCTTCTTCTTTGGACCATCTTTCTTACCTCGTTGTTCAACTTGTTCTTGATCTTGTTCCTGAACTTGTCCTCCTTCTTCATCAACTTCATTCCCGCTTTTTTCTTCATCAACTTCCTTGCCACTTTTTTCTTCATCAACTTCCTTGCAGTTTCTTTCTTCATCAACTTCTTCGTCACCGCTTTATTTTTCATCAGCTTCTCTGTCAACACTTTCTTCTTCATTACTTTCTTCTTAAGTAGGCGTAGCAGAATCAAATTATTCTTGTGTTGGTTGATCCGCTTGAGGTGGTGGGTCATTGATGCGGGTCCCTTTTGGTTTACCCACCGAGCCCCTTCGGTGGGAAGCAACCACATTTTTACCTTCCTTTCGACATGGTTCCAAACTCTGAGGATAAGGAAGGTCATGTTTCTTCTTATATTTTCTTTCGGCTTGCCTTTGTTGCGTGCTCTTGTTGTCCATGGAGAGTATGGGGATAAATGACAAACAATAATGGAATTCAATGTATATTTATGAATTAATGGTATAAAATCGCTTTACACGATACACATATAAACACCGATTTCTAACATTGCACAAAAATAATCGGTTTATATAAGTGCTCATGTAATCCGATTCTAACAACAAAAAAAAAAAAAACATACACATTGAGAAATTTTGCCACCAAGAATTTGTTTGTACGATACACACATAAAGTTTTTAACATTTCACAACAAGTATCGGTTTTTATAAGTGCTCATGTAATCTGATTCTACCAAAAAAATAATACATAAAAACTAGGCATTTTTGCCACCAAGAAATAGTTTATGTGGACGCCAAAATAAACCGATTATGGGCTAAGCAATTAAGAAACCAAAGGATACACAATCAGTTTATGTGGACACTCATGTAATCCGATTCTAACAAAAAAACTTACATAAAAACGGTTATCCTTACCATACCAGAATCAGACTATGTGGGAATAAACATGGACTGATTCTGGTTCAACTTTCTCAAACCAGAAAACACATCTAGTACAATCGGTCTTTGTGGGCATGAACAACAATCGTTTCTAAATGAAATCGGTTCATAAGTACATTAACGTAAACCGATTCTGGTATACCCAGAAAACTTTGATTTCAAAATTTCCAATTTTTGAGCGATTGCATGTTATTAAAACCTAATTTAGAGGATTGTGTTGATAGAAAAGTACCTGATTCGAGCCATTTCCTCTGCCTGTACTGCGATCAAAGATGGTTCGTCTTCCTCAACCGTTTTCTTCTTTGGTTTATTTTGAATCGTTAGAGCAATTCTGGGATCTTCAGAACTAGGATATTTCATGTTAGTAGCCTGCTTCACTCGCGTAAGTTTCAACATTATATAGAAGAAAGTAAAAACGATTAATTGTTTTTTGGATCGTCGACAATCGACAATGTTTTCATTTGAAAATGAAAAAAAAAATCAAGGAGAAGAGGAGAAGAATCGATTGAAGCAGAGATGGAAATGAATTAGATTTTAGTTTTTTTTTTTATTATTAGGATTTAATGAGGGTAGATTGGTAGTATTTATATTTAATAAAGGGTAAATTGGTAGTTTCAACAAATTTAGACACCCCTTATCCTTCTCTATTGGGTATATGAAGAAATCTATAGACCTCAAACTAGAAATATGGATGCACAGAAACCGAACTGAACCGTTGAACCGATCCGAAACCGATGGGTCTGTACCGAAACCGAGTCGAACCGTTCATCCAAGGTTAGTGTAGGTTTAAGAAATAAAAATTATTGGTCTGTCGGCTCGGTACATGGTTTGGGGTCTGAAACCGACCGAGCCGAACTGATAAAACCGACTAAGGTATAGCTGTTGATTTAGATATCATTTTTAATTTTAACCCTTCGTCTATCCTATATAAGACTAAGTTTAACCTAACCTTAGGAATTTATTTTCTTTCTCTCTTCATCTTCTATTCACTTCAACGCCTCTTCTCTCGGATCTTACTCACTGCAAGTGACAACGACCACCAACTCCAACCTCCATCACCAAGACTTGTGCTCTACGTCGTCTTCTTCTTCTTCATTTTTTAATTTCAGAAGAAAATAAACTCATTTAACGTTAATAATAAAGTTGTAAAGGTGAATTTAGGGCTTACAAATTATTTTGATTTTGGATTGTAAATATAGCTTGATTATTATTTTAATTTTGATGTGTGGATTAGTAATTAGTTTGATTTTCATTATATTTTTTAGGTTTTTCGTGAAAATCAGACACTAAGTTTTTCAATTTGCAGTGTTTTTCGATTTAGGGTTCTAGTAGTTTTTGTTCTACCCCAAAAATATTAAGAAAATTCCTAATTTTGATCATTTATTTTCATTTATTTATGTTTGTTTTTATTCTTTTTTTTCATTATAGGATTTTATTAATGCATACTTATGTATACATGTCTGAGATGGAAGATAGGAGACTGAAAGAAGATTGAAAGGAGTAGAAAGGAAAAATATTAACTATTGAATGGATCTAGATCATGTGGATGGGTTTATTTGTGAATCTCATATGAATGATCTTCATATTATAATTTTTTAATTGTATCTACTATATAGTCTTCTTAAATTTTGTATACCGAATTTGAAACGGTTGTGTTGATGGGTGAAAAAGATTCGCTGGTTTTTAAGGAAAAATAAAGAGACGAGCGATTCCTCGAACGAGAAAATTGCCTAAACCTTTAGCAAACAGATGCATTGCACGGGAGTGCTTTGAGTTCGAGAGATCAATCTGTAGGACTCCGGCTTAAACCAAGACAATGGTCGTTCCAGAGTCAATTCGATCACAAAGAGGGATGGGGGTCGATCTGTATGAGGGAAGCTGAGGAGTGTGTGGAATCAATGATGATCAAGGATTGTGGATGTGTTGTAGACTTCTGCAAGTTTCCTGTAAATTGTTGAGTTCAAATAAGATAAGTTATGATTGAGTTCGAATAATATAAGTTTCGATTGATTGAATTATATTCTGTTGAGAATTCTTGTTGTTCAATCGTGGATCAACTTATTTATATTGCAAGAGTAGTGGACACATTGATCCCAGTAAGTGTGACAGTTGCATAGGAATGGAAGAGTAGAAAGTGGGAAATCGTGGATAAACCAGTTCCACGTGCATGGAAGAATTGGTTGATTGGCGATCCACTACTTTGCTAACTCCTTCAACTTCTTGCACGACTTACTCACATTTCTCATCGTGGGTATACACACATGCCGTAGGCTGCCAGACCAAAACCCTAGTGAATATCCCCCCATGTGACATGATTGATGTCTCATGAGTGTGGAGTCTGCAAGACAGACGTGTATTTAATTAGTCAATTGTTGACTTGACTAAACCATGAGTTTTAGCCTTGATGAGTTGAACATAATGAACGAATATGGTATGCTTTGAGACTCATGGATCGTGGTGTCTTCTTGGACAGAATAATGCACACACGTTGAGTCTTAAAGAATGGTGATATTTTATTTTACCAGTTGAGATAATAATGATATTCTGATAATTTTGATTGATGCGCGTCTGATGAGATTGATCGATCATGGACCTATTCTGATGTGTCGAGCGTTCGAATAGAAATCAGATGCTGCTGAGTTATGAGTTATCTAGAGTATTCATTCCTGATACGTTATGTTAGGAATTGTCGAATGACAAAATAAGATCAAAATATTAGATGATCGAACGTCCAATTGGATAGACGTCCAATGAAATATTGGATGATCGACCAAGTTGATTCCCAATGAGGGTGCTCTCGTACGGTCGAGCAATCAAAAATGTTGGTTATAGGACCGAACATTAAAAATATTGATTGATGGATCAATATAAAAGTTTTCAACATTTATTGAATTCTCGTAAATTCGAAACCCTAATTTTGGAGAACCTTGGATGGGGAGTTGTCTAATGTGGGTCAAGAAATATCGACCAATCAATGGGCATGGAAGCCGGCCATTGGTGGTGAACGGACGTCCGAGCGTGCGGAGGAATGTCCGTGAATAAGGATTCCAGAATTATGGAAAGATATGAATTATAATTAGAGACATGGGACCGGCCGGCCGTGTTGGCCAAGGGACCGTGTAGGTACGGTCATGGTGGTGCACGGGCCACTATGTCCCTCACACGTGCATTCAGTTGTGATTCCACAACAAGAAAACACACAGAGTGATGAAAAGAAGATAAAATGGTGATAAACACCTCTTGAATCAAGGATTCAAGCCAATATTCTGTGTTCTGAAGCGCAACCAACAAGAACAAATTTCATTAATCTCAGATGTGTCTCAAAAATGTTTCCCTTACAGCTTAAATGACCAATAATTAGGTCTAATTGTACGCAATGGATAGCTAACACATGTCTAATATCCAATGGACAATAACTAACAGAAATAGAAATGTTAAACACACTCAAGTAACTACTAAAGGCAGACTAATTGGATAGACCCTACTATGCACACTGTGACATTACCTCTCCCTGAAAAACATCCTTGTCCTCAAGGATGAATTTGGAAAGTGGGTGTGAATGTTGGAGAGATCTTCCCATGTAGCATTTTCTGGGAATGAGTTAGTCCATTGGATCAATACCTGTTTGACCACCCTGTCTCCTTGTAAAATTGATCTGGTACCCAAAGTATTTTCAAGTAATGATAATTTGGCCCTCATGATCAACCGCTGGAAGAGATGGTGCTGGAGTGTGTCTCTGACCAATGTGCTTCTTAAGCTGAGAAACATGAAACACAGGATAAATGCGAGAGTGTGATCGTAAATTAACCTGTAAGCCACTTTGCCAATACGCTGAAGGACTGGAAAAGGACCATAATACTTGGATGAGAGTTTAAAATTCTTCCTCAATGACAGAGAGGACTGTCTGTAAGGTTGAAGTTTGAGGTAGACCAAGTCCCTGGCTTCAAAAGATCTATCTGTTATGGACCTGTCAGCATATAGATTCATCCTCTCTTGAGCTTTATGAAGTGACTCCTTCAATATATCCAGTAGAGAAGTTCTTTCCTTCAAATAGGTCTCAACTACAGCAACTGAGGTTGTAGTAGCAGAAGGAAAAACAAGGTGAGGAGGTACATACCCATAAAGTGCTTGAAAAGGAGTAATCTTCAAGCTGGTGTGATATCTTGTATTGTACCACCATTCTGCAAGAGCTAAGAAATCACTCCATTTGCCTGGCATGTGTCCAGTAATGCATCTCAAATAGTTTTCTACATAAGCATTGACCCTTTCAGTTTGGCCATCTGTTTGGGGATGATAGGTTGTACTGAGGTTAAGGCTAGTACCCAAGGCTTTGAATAAATCTTGCAATAAGTTGCTTGTAAAGACCTTATCTCTATCAGACACAATTCAAGAAGGCAATCCATGTAATTTGACCACTTGATTGAGAAAAGCATGAGCTACAGAAGCAGCTGTGTATGGATTTTGCAGAGCTAAGAAGTGAGCATATTTTGTCAGCCTATTTACAATCACCAAGATGACACTCTTCCTGTTGCTCACATGCAAGCCTTCTATAAAATTCATGGTAATATGTTGTTATGCATGCTCAGGGATAGGAAGTGGTTGGAGCAAACCAACAGAGTTAGTGTGACCAGCTTTGTTTCTCTGACAAACATCACACTGGGACACAAAGGAAACTATGTCTCTATGCATACCTGTCCAATGAAAATGACTTCCGGCTCTCATAGATGTAGCTTGAATGCCAGAATGGCCCCCAATGGAAGAAGCATGTAATGAATGCAGAGTTTGGCTCTAACATCACTCCCTTCACCTATGTAGAGCTTATTTGTGTACCTCATAACTCCATCTTGGAATGTGTAATTAGGAAGAGTATTAGGGATGAGTAGGAGTTGAGACATGAGCTGGTTTGCCTTGACATCATTAATATAGATCTGTTGAACTTCTTGCACCCAAGTTGGTGTGGTCATGGCCATGGAGTGGCAATTAGCAGAATCTGAAGGCCTTCTAGAAAGTGCATCAGCAACTACATTTTCACAGCCTTTTTTATACTGAATGTCATAATAAAATCCCAATAACTTGACCAACCATTTTTGTTGTAATGTAGTTGTAAATTTTTGTTCAAGGAAGTACTTTAGACTCTGATGATCAGTTTTCATGAATCTTGTACCTTGCAGATAGTGTTTCCACCTTTGAACTGCTGTAACAATAGCTAGAAATTCCTTCTCATAAGTAGATAGTGCGGCATCTCTAAGGCCCAATGGTTTGCTGAAGTATGCAGTGGGTTTTTTCTCTTGAAGTAGAACAACTCCAATGCACATGTCACTAGCATCACTTTCAACTACAAATGGTTTTGAAAAGTCTGGCAAGGCTAAGACAGGTGTAGTGCTCATTGCATGTTTGAGTGTCTCAAATGCAGATGTAGCAGCTGGACTCCAGTGGAATGAATTCTTCTTGAGAAGGTTAGTGAGGGGTTTACTGATAGCTTCATAATGCTTCATAAATTTTCTATAATAGCCAGTAAGACCCAGAAAGCCTTTCAGTTCTTTTATTTTCTTGGGCAGTGGCAATGATTGCATACAAGCAATTTTATTTGGATCAGCACAAACTCCTTCTGCTGTGACTATATGACCCAGATACTCCAATGAGGGTTGTCCAAAGCAACATTTGGATAGCTTAGCAAAGAGTTGGTGTTGTCTGAGTAGAGAAAAAACCATCCTGAGGTGCTCCAAGTGTTCATTCATGATGTGGCTGTAAATAAGGATGTCATCAAAGAAAACTAACACAAATTTTCTTAAAAATGGCTGAAAAATTTTATTCATAAGTGCTTGGGATGTGGCAGGAGCATTTGTGAGGCCAAATGGCATGAACTTAAACTCATAATGTCCTTGATGAGTTCTAAATGCTATCTTGTGGATGTCCAGATCATGAACTCTGATTTGATGATAGCCATCTCTAAGATCTATCTTTGAAAAGATGATGACCCATGGAGTTCATTTAGTAACTCATTCACAATAGGGATAAGAAACTTATCCTTAATAGTAATGTTGTTGAGTTTCCTATAGTCTACACAAAATCTCCATTAATTGTCCTTCTTTTTCATTAAGAGTATGGGAGAAGGAAATGGACTGTGGATAGGCTGAATTATCCCTGTTTGAAGCATTTCCTTAATTAGTTGTTCAACTACTCCTTTCTGCACATATGGGCACTTATATGCTCTTTGATTGACAGGTGATGAGAGGGATTGTAAGGGAATTTTATGATCCAAACTTCTTTGGTGTGGAAGTGTGGAGGGTTCTTGAAAAATATCATTGAATTCTTGCAATAAGGAAGTAAGATGTCAGGAGTTTGAGGGGGTGTTGAGGTTGGAGATATGGAGAATAATTGAGCTACCATGCCATGTGAATTTTTGAAGAAGAACTTTTTGACTGCTTCTCCACTCATCATCTAGAAAGAGTGTTTTGGAGTACTACCCTGCAAAGTAATATGTTGGTTTTGGTATTTAAAAAAAATACTGAGTTTTGCAAAATGGAAAAGCACATCACCTAGTTTCCTTAGCCAATCTGCTCCAAGTACTATGTCACACACCCCCTAGTGGTAAAAATCTTAAATCTTCCACAAATTTGTGTCCCTACATGCTCCATTGTAGCTTAGAACAAATACCTAAACTGAATGTTTGCTATCCATTTGCAACAATGACCATCATAGGTGGAGTTGGTGTAATGGAACACTTGAGTGAAGAAACTAAAGTACTATCAATGAAGCTGGTGGTGCTACCTGCGTCAATAAGTATAGAAACAGTTTTATTGTGGATGATACCAGGAATTCTGATTGTGTCACCAGTGACAGAGCCAGTGAGAGCATGAAGAGATATTTCAACATCAGATTGTATTGGAGATTCAGGTGCTTCTTCAAAAATTTCTTCTTCTTCCTTAGTATCTTGTGATTCAGGAGTCTCCATGTGAAGCATGTAGATCTTTTGTTTTCCTTTACAGAAATGGCCAGGTCTGTACACAACATCACAATTATAACAGAACCCTGGAGCTCTTCTTTTTTCCATCTCTTCTTGAGAGAGTCTTTTAATTATAGGAGTTGTAGGTGTAGACTTTGTTGGAGTTGTAAAAATGATTTTGGGATGTTTGGGCCAGATTTAGGTGAAGTGATAATTGGTTTAGGAGGTAAAGGGCTATGATAATATGGTCTATGTGAGTTGTAAGAGGTAGTGAAGGATTTGGTAAATGGCTTAGGTGTTGAATTGGCTAACTGAAGTTTTTGTTCTTGCAGTCTTGCCAATGAAAAAGCATCATCTAGAGTTTGTGGGTGAAACATGAACACAGATTTTCCAATGGCATCCTTCAATCCACTAAGGAAACTCATAACGAAATATGATTCACTCAAAAATGGGTTCATACGTAACATTAATTTTTTGAGTGACTCAAACACCTCATAGTAATCATCCACAGAAGTGGTTTGGACCAATTTATTGAAACTACCAACAAAATTTTCCTCTATAGGATTTTCGAATCTAGCACAAAGATGGAGTGACAAATCTTTCCATGTAATTCTATTTCGATTAACCTGAAAGTTTAAAAACCATTTCTCAGCCTTACCTTCAAGGTAGATGGCAGCAATGTCAACCTTCATGTGTTCTTCAATGTCATTGAGTTGGAAATACCGTTCGTTTTTTTGGATCCAGCCTTTAGGATTATCTCCATCAAAACGTGGAAAATCCAGCTTTGGAATACGATAATGATGATTGACAAAGGTGGAACGATGGTTCTGAGATTCACCTTCATCTTCAAGATGATGATTATTGATGGGTTTACTGAATAACTGAATTAGATTTCGATTGTTTTCTTGTAAAGCTTCCTTGAAGCTAGCCTTCACTGTATCAATCTTAACAGTAAGATATGTGGAAAGGGTTCGAAATCTGATTTGAGTTGAGTAATGGTTGTTGTGTTAGCATCATCCTTATCAGAAACATCTTTGAGAGTCATTTGTAATCTGAGAAAGAAAAAAATTGGGTGGATAGAACGGCTCTGATGCCAATTGTTGTGATTCCACAACAAGAAAACACACAGAGTGATGAAAAGAAGATAAAATGGTGATAAACACCACTTGAATCAAGGATTCAAGCTAATATAGTGTGCTGTGAATCACATCCAACAAGAACAAATTTCATTAATCTCAGATGTGTCCCAACAACGTTTCTCTTACAGTTTAAATGACCAATAATTAGGTCTAATTGTACGCAATGGATAGCTAACACGTCTCTAATATCCAACGGACGGTAACTAACAGAAACAGAAATGTTAAACACACTCAAGTAACTACTAAAGGCGGACTAATTGGATAGCCCCTACCATGCACACTATGACACATTCCTGAGAATTTTATGTATTTTATTGGACGTTTGAGCAACATTTTGGAGTTTCAGAAGAGTTTGATCTTGACTGAAACTCTTAATTTTGCATGAATGAGCAAGTAGGACTTTTCTCACATGTTCAAAATTTTAAAATATTAAAATAATGATATTTCAATATTTGCCGTGAGAAGCCCGAACGATCGTGGGACCATTTGACTTTTTTGACTTTTGGAGATTTGAGCAATATTGGAGAAATATGGAAACTATGAGTTTTGGTCAAACGAGGGAGTTTCAATAGATGTGGGAGAAATAATAATAAAATAAAAAAAGAAAAGTGAGAGGCGTGGGACATGCCACGGCCCGGGCATGTGATGAGTGCCAAATAATGTATATATTTATCCCTTTTTGTTGGCAATTTAACTCATCTTTTATGCATTAATTCTACATTTTACCCCATATTCTGTATTTTCATTGTTTTCAAGAATAAATATTTTTATTAATTAATTTTGCATTTTTAGGTAATAAATAAAGTTCGGATGAGTCGCGGAGCGAAAAGAGCAGAAAAGTAGTGAAAAGCCGGGAGAAATTACGCAAGGAAGCCGCGAAGAATGGTGCGCACAACCTCATTTTCTACACACAAAAGCGCCTCCGTTCTCAGCCGTCAGATCAGTTCCCAGAAGCATCCGATGGTCGCTCCTTCATAGAGCATCAAAATCTGAAGTCTCTGCCAAGCACCACAGCGCTGAAATTCCAAGCCTTCAGATTAGATGGTTGTTGAATCCAACGGTCGCTCCCTTGCTGTTCATCAACGTCTGATATCTCCGCCTTACACTACAACACCTAACCCCATCTAGAGCCGTTAACTTCGTTGTATAAAAAAATCCAGCGGTCGCTACAAGCTTCACTTCATCTCACCGTCCGATTGATCTTTCATCTCCCTATCCCACGGCTCAGCGTCGCAGATCATCACACTCGATACACTCGCCTCACACCCTAGCGACCGAGCACCTACACCTCAAACAAACGCACCCTTCCCTTTCTCCTTCGAACCATCTCCTCCATCACCCCCTCTGCAGAACCACCATGCTCTGTACCACCACCATGTCCGTCTCCATCACCACCACCTCACCCCAAATCACTCCACTATCTTCTCCTCAAATCACTCTACCTATACCCATCATCACTATCACGTTTTACATCAACTAATCTCCTCAATTTCTCATCTCTGCTCACTGAAACCCTAGGTGAGAAATTGAAGATATAAGTTGATGTTAGAGCAGCAATTGGAGCGGGAGATGACTCAGGAAGAGAAATAGAAGGATGGGTCGACGAGATGGAGCGAGAATTTCATCAACAGTAGGTAATTGGCAAAACCTAATTTTACTGACTTTGGGGAAAATTGGGGGAAAACCTAATTTTGTGTAATGGGTATAAATTGGTGTTGGGGGAAGCATTAGAGAGACACTATTTACCTCTCTGGACTAGCCAGTAGAGAATTTGCTCAAATTTTATTTTTGAGTGTTCTTCTCAGTTAACAGTGCAAGTTGCTTATGTGTTGAATTATCTGATATGTGCTAGTTATGTATGAATTATCTATGTTAGTGTATGCATGTTGTCACTTCATGGTTAGCATGAGCTAATCATCTTCAGGCCAAGGCTCAGTGAAGCCTTGTGCACTGTCAAGTGTAAATGAGCTAGTTGGTTACTTCCTGTTGCTGTGTTGTGAATGTGTATTTGAGAGAGGCCAATGCTCATAGAGCCTGTGATTGGCTGTACTGTCAAAAGACAGCCAATGCTAGGGGTAGACTAGTGAGCAAGTTGGTGTTCTTTCATTTCTAGTGTATGCTTAGGAATGAACATAACCTAGACCATGTCACTTGATTAGGACACAAGGTGGATCATATGCCTTGGCTTACCCACCACTTCTCTTTCAGTCAATTAATAATTTCAAGTCCTGTGTGTTTGCAATTTCAGTTATATTTTCTGCTTTTTATTTTCTTGCACCTTGTAGCTACTGTGCACTGAAGTCAGTGCACAATCCTGCCCTTGCCCTTGGCTGCCAAGCCTTGGTTTGTTTTTGCTTTTCTTAACTGCTTTTATTGCTTTAACCCTGCATTTTTGGGTTCTTTGCTTATCTTTCCCTGCTGTGGTTCTTAGCCTGTTTCTCTATTGCTTTACCTTGTGTTTCTTGTTTGTATGCCTGAAACTTGTTTGCCTTTAGCTCACTGCCATAGTGCATTGCCACTCTTGTTAGCCTAGGAAAACTTCATATGCTCCTCTCCCTGTGGACAAACCCTTACTCACCCTTTATTACAAATTGACCTTGTATACTTGCAAGCTTTGTGTGCTTTGCATTCACACCAAGTTTTGGCGCCGCTGCCGGGGATAATTTCTAGGACCTTTTAGAAGCCTATCAAGTTTTTGGCGCCGCTGCCGGGGAGCTGGCTGCCTTATCTGTGGAGTTTTCAGGTCTGCTGTGGTGTGCAAGTGTTGGTGACTCTGCTGGTGAAGCTGCTGCTGCAGCAGCTGCTGCTGCTGGTGTAGAGCTGCGGCTGCCAAGTCGCTGTTGCCAACTTTCTGCTGCTGCTGGTGCTGCCAACTTGCAACTGCTGCCAACTGCTGCTTGCTGATGCTGGTGCTGTTGCTGCCAAGCTGTGCACTGCCAAGCTGCTGCCAACTGCTGCCAGGCTGCTGCCAACCTCTGCTGCTGGGCTTGTGCAACTCTTCTGCTGGGCTTGCACAATCTCTGCTGGGCTTGAACCAACTGAGCTGGGCTCAGTAACCTCAACTTCTGCTGGGCTTGCAACTTCTGCTTGGGCTTGCAATTCAGCTGGGCTCCGTTGCTGCTCTGCTGGGCTCTGCTACACTGCTGCTGCTGGGCTTGGACGTGAGCTGCTAGGACGATCCTAAAGCCCAACTGGGCTTGCAACTAAAAGGGGACTAAAAGCCTATTTTTGGGCTTCCCTCCAAAAACAAGTAAGCCTAACCCATGAGTTAACCCACTTGGGCCTCATTTAAATTCAAATTTGGGCTTGTAATAATTAATTTAATTATTTATTTGGGATTGTAATAATTTTTATTTCTTTTTCTTTTTTTTTTTTTGGGATGTAATTTTTTTTTTTTTTTTTTTTTTTTCTTTTATTTTTCTTTTTTTTTCTTTTATGGGCTTGTTTTATTATTATTGTTTTTATTTTTTTTTGAGTTGTGATAATTTATGCTAGGTTTAGTTCAAAAATTTTCCAAAGCCCAATTTTAAACCAAAAACAAAATCCCTTCTTAAACCAAAACCCATTCAAAACCAAATCTTCATAACCCTTGTGGGCCAAATTGTTTCCGATTGCTCTGTCTGACCAACATGTTAGTTAAGGTACCTACTAGGACATGATTGTGACCTACAGAGACCAACAAACAGACTTGTTAGAATTAACCCAGACGAACCTATCGAAATTCTAAGTTCTGAGGGAGACAGTCCAGATCAACCAGAAACAATGGGAGAACCCGTACCCTCAAGGATTATATGTACCCAACTAGAGCCAGTCAACCTTCTTGTATTTGCTGCCCGAGGCTAATGGCCATTATGAGCTGAAATCAGCACAATACAGATGCTTCCTATTTTTAGAGGTGTTGAGAATGAAAACCCGTACCACCGTGAGAGAATTCGAGGAAATTTGTGGAACTCTGCGTTTCACTCAAATGACCGACGAAACCCTGAAGTTAAGGCTTTTTCCTTTCCCCTGAAAGATAAGGCAAAGGCCTGGCTTATGCTTTACAGCCTCAATCCATCATGACATGGGATGACCTCATAAAGGAGTTTTTCAAAAAGTTTTTCCCGAACCACAAGACTGCGACAATTCGTCAAAGTCTGAATAGCTTTGTGCAATTAGAAGGTGAGACCTTAGCTAGATACCTGGAGAGATTCAATGAATTATTGCTCCAATGTCCCCATCATGGTTTTGAAAAATGGAGACTTGTGCAAATTTTGTATGAAGGTCTAGATGTGTCCACCCGAACAACGGTTGAGTCGATGTGTAATGGTCTATTCGTAGATAAAACTGCTGACGCGTCTTGGGACTTCTTGATTGAAGTAGCTGAAAAGACGCAACAGTGGGAATCCATCCGTGAAACCAGAAAGACTACATCCGAAGCAAAGGCTTTTAGGATTGAAGCGGATTTTGAGGGTAGAGCAAACATGGCATCAATAGTTAGGAGATTAGAAGAGTTAGAACTACATAAAAATTCAAAACCTTCCACCACTACTCTCCGAGAACATGTCGCTTCATCTGTTGTGCTGCTTGTAACGACCCCAACCATCAATTCCAAAATTGTCCAGATTTGCTTGCAGTCCAGGAGTCTAGGCTTGAACAGGCACATGCCATGTTTCAAAACCAGAGCATAACCCTTATTCACAGACCTACAATCCAGGATGGAGAAACCACCCTAACTTTTCATGGTCAAAAGGACCCACTCAAGGAGGACCATCTCAACCCAATCAGAGCTATCAAAACAATCAATCAGGGATATCAGAACAATCAAGGTTATCAACACCCGAGAAACCCTCAACAACAATCAAACTCTCAACAACAATCATATCCTCAACACAATACCGACAAGAGATTATCCACCCTAGAGGAAATGTTCCAGAGTTTGATGCAAAGTCAGAAAAATCTAGATCAAAAGATGGATCAAATATGTGAGAGAGAAAAGGGTAAACTTCCGAGCCAACCCCAACAAAATCCAAAGAGGATATTTCAAACAGGCACAACATCCTGCACTGAAACCTCACCTGATCAAATCCATGCCATTACCACCCTCCGAAGTGGTAAAGTCATCGAGAACAACGTGGCGAACCTAATGAATCTGATACAAATTCCACGTGTCTCCACAACCCCAGAAAACCAAAGAATCTGAGCAAGTTGGAAAATCTGACAATTCTACTGCTGTGAATGTCCCTTTGCCAACTCATCTTCCTGTTGCCCATTTCCTCAAAGATTGATCTATCAACAGAAAAGTACCCATTACAATGAGATGTTAGATCTGTTCAAGAGAGTCAACATCAACATTCCTTTTCTTGAAGCAATCAAGCAAATCCCTGCTTATGCCAAATTCCTCAAAGACTTGTACTCAAAAGCGCAAGCTCAATGTGCAAAAACGTGCTTTCTTAGCTGAGCAGGTGAGTTCCATCATTCTGAACAAAACTCCACCCAAGTTTAGGGATCCAGGATGTCCAACAATTTCTTGCACTATAGGAGAACACACGGTCAATAAAGCGTTATTAGACCTAGGTGCAAGTGTTAACCTACTGCCATATTCTGTTTATGAGCAGTTAGGTCTTGGGGAGTTGAAACCAACATCTATCACTCTACAACTGGCAGACCGATCTGTCAAGATTCCTCGTGGAGTGGTCGAAGATTTTGATCAAGGTTGACAAATTCTATTTTCCCGTAGACTTCATTGTCTTAGACACTCAACCTGTACAAAACCCAGACTGTCACATTCCTGTCATCTTAGGACGTCCTTTCTTGGCTACGTCCAACGCGCATCAACTGTCGGAATGGAGTGTTAAAAGTCTTTTGGTAACATGACGGTAGAATTGAATGTGTTCGATATTAGTCAACAACCTGTGAATCTTGATGATGATGATGTGCATGAAGTTAATATGATTGAAGGATTAATGCAAGATTCGTTGACTAACATTCTATCCGTCGACCCCTTTCAAGCATGTATGGAGAACTTTAACCCTGATTCTATGATGATGCATACTGTAGTGACGTCCTATCTCTGCTCGAATCTGTACCTCAAATGGACGTCACTGAAAGGAAATATGAAGTGGAACACCCCTATCTCTGATTCCAAGCTTATTCCATCCATTGTTGAGCCACCCAAGCTTGAATTGAAAACATTGCCTAGTACGTTGAAGTACGCATTCCTAGGTTCTTCTGATACTTTACCTGTCATTATTTCATCATGTTTAGACACGGAACAGGAAAGTAAGCTTTTAGAAGTACTTAAGGAACACAAAGAGGCCTTAGGATGGACCATCTCAGATCTCAAAGGAATTAGTCCCACCATTTGCATGCACCACATTAACCTTGAAGAGAATGCCAAACCATCGAGGGAAATGCAAAGGAGACTTAATCCTAACATGAGAGATGTAGTCAAAGGAGAGATCCTGAAACTACTTGATGCGGGTATCATATACCCAATTCCCGATAGCAAATGGGTTAGTCCCATTCAAGTTGTGCCTAAGAAGTCAGGCATTACTGTTGTTCAGAACGACAAGAATGAATTAGTCCCTACTCGTACAACCACAGGATGGCGAGTATGCATCGACTACAGGAAGTTGAACACAGTAACAAGGAAGGATCACTTCCCGCTCCCTTTCATTGACCAAATGCTAGAACGTGTGTCTGGACACAGTCACTACTGTTTTCTAGATGGCTTTTCCGGTTATAACCAAATTCACATTGCTCCGGAAGATCAGGAAAAAACTACATTCACGTGTCCATTTGGGACGTTTGCTTATAGACGTATGCCCTTCGGGTTGTGTAATGCACCTGCTACTTTTCAGCGTTGCATGATGAGCATTTTTTCTGACATGATAGATAGTTTTCTCGAGATCTTTATGGATGATTTCTCTGTTTTTGGTTCCTCGTTTGACGAATGTTTGAAGCATCTTGCCCTCGTGATATCCAGATGTAAAGAAAAGAACCTTGTTCTAAATTGGGAAAAATGCCATTTTATGGTGAATTCAGGAATAGTTCTAGGACACATCATCTCAGAGAAAGGAATTGAAGTGGATAAAGCTAAAGTTGACCTCATTCAACATCTACCACAACCTTGCTCTGTGAAGGAGATCAGATCATTTCTAGGTCATGCTGGTTTTTACCGGCGATTCATCAAAGATTTCAGCAAAATCTCCAGACCTCTGTGCAGTCTTCTCTCCAAAGATGTTGCCTTCAATTTCGATGCTGCCTGTGTGAAGGCATGGGAGGAATTAAAAACCCTTCTCACCACCGCTCCTATAGTCCGACCACCCGATTGGAAGCTTCCGTTCGAACTTATGTGTGATGCCTCTGATTATGCTGTTGGTGCTGTTTTAGGACAGCGAGTTGATAGACTACCATATGTGATATACTATGCTAGCAAAACCCTTAATGATGCCCAACTCAATTATTCAACTACCGAGAAGGAATTGCTTGCCGTCGTTTTCGCATTAGACAAGTTTAGATCTTATCTGATAGGGTCTAAGATCATCATATACACAGACCATGCGGCTTTGAAGTATCTTCTTTCCAAGAAGGATGCTAAAGCTCGCCTTATTCGATGGATACTCTTATTACAGGAATTCGATCTCGAAATCCGTGATAAGAAAGGTTGTGAGAATGTGGTTGCTGATCATTTGTCTAGATTAACTTTAGAGTCTATTGATGAATCTGAGCTGATTAGAGAATCATTCCCAGATGAACAGCTGATGTCTATCTCAGACCTTCCTTGGTTTGCTGATATTGTTAACTACCTCGCTACAGGTAGGATGCCCTCACGTTGGTCGGACAAGACCGCTCTAAATTCCTGGCTGAAGTCAAACATTTCCTTTGGGATGACCCATATTTGTTTAAGTACTGTCCAGACCAAATCATTAGGAGATGTGTCCCCAACACTGAACAGAAAGATGTGATATCTTTCTGTCATGACCAAGCATGTGGAGGCCATTTCAGTGCCAAGAAAACTGCTGCAAAGATCTTGCAGTGTGGATTCTATTGGCCATCATTGTTCAAGGATTGCCATGATTATTGTGTTGCTTGTGAACGCTGTCAAAAGCTAGGAAGCATTTCGAGGAGAAACATGATGCCATTGAACCCCATTTTGATTGTGGAGATTTTTGATGTTTGGGGGATAGACTTCATGGGTCCATTTCCCATGTCTGACAGCAAGTTGTACATCCTAGTCGCAGTTGATTACGTTTCTAAGTGGGTAGAAGCCATAGCAACCAGAACAAATGACCACAAGGTGGTACTTTCATTTCTAAAGGAGAACATATTTTCACGTTTTGGTACCCCTAGAGCTATCATCAGTGACGGCGGTTCACATTTTCGTAACAAGTACTTTGAGTCTTTAGTACGCAAGTATGGCATAACTCACAAGGTTGCTACTCCGTACCACCCTCAGACTAGTGGACAAGTGGAAGTGTCTAATAGGGAAATTAAGCACATTCTGGAGAAGACGGTCAACCCGTCCAGGAAAGATTGGTCATTGAGATTGAATGATGCTTTGTGGGCCTATAGAACAGCTTATAAGACACCAATTGGCATGTCCCCCTATCGTCTAGTGTATGGAAAGCCGTGCCATCTACCTGTGGAATTAGAACATCGTGCCTACTGGGCAATCAAAGAGCTGAACTTTTCTCTGGACGAAGCTGGAATTCAAAGGAAACTTCAACTCAACGAGTTGGAAGAATTGAGAAATGAGGCTTATGACAGTGCCAAGCTGTACAAGCAGAAGATGAAGATATTTCATGACAAGCGTATTCTACGCAAATCCTTCACTCCTGGTCAGAAAGTCTTGCTGTATGACTCCCGATTACATCTTTTTCCAGGAAAACTGCGTTCCAGATGGAAGGGTCCGTACCTAGTACGCACAGTTTTTCCTCATGGAGCTGTAGAGCTAGGAGGATGTCTCCAACAAGAACGTTTTCAAAGTCAACGGGCAGAGATTAAAGCCATTCCTTGAGCCATTTCCACCCGACATTGAAACAACCACCTGGAGGACCCAGTCTATGTGGACTAAACTGGTCCACTCTTTCCCTAAATAACCAAAAGTTTTCCAAATTTTCCCTAAAAACCAAAATTTTTCGTTTTCCCATCAAAACCAAATGTTTCCCAACAAAACCAAATTTTTTCCAAAAAGTCCAATCCCATTAAAAACCAAATTTTCTTGTAGATAATGTGTTAGTTAAATTTCCTTTGTGTATATTTTGTGCTCATCCATTGTGACTCTAATATGATGGATTTTTGCCTTGAATAACGGAGTTTTAATCGAGCTACCACCGTACAATCGGGTATTCTCTCTCCTTTTACTCTACTCAGCATGTTCCTCTTCATATGTTTTATAATTCTTTCCATATTTTGAAACATTGAGGACAATGTTTAGTTTAGGTTTGGGGGTATAGAGTAGATGCCACGATAATTTATAATTGAAAAAAAACTCCTCTTTTTGAAAAAATTGAAAATTCCAAAAAAAATTAAAAAAAATGAAAAATCATAAAAATGGAGCTCATTTACCTTGAAATGTTGACTCTTGTGCAAATATGTATTATTAGGAGTCTTAGTCTAGATATTTAGGCACCCTGATTCTAGCACAATTCACATAGTGATAAGAAATTTGCACGCGCACGATCTACCAATACATGTATGGCCTCGATCTTCAAGGTGTTTGATAGGAAGTTACGATTGCCAATCACTTTAGAATACTGAACGAAACTTGACTAGCTTGTTCTTTGGTTGGTTGGGATAGAAGGTGGAGGTTACATTAAGAAAACAACCATCGAATTTAACTGGGTGCATCAAAAAGGGCTACCTCTTGCAAAGTGTCATGTAATCTTTTGTTTCCTTTTGTATATGTATCAAAAGTGTTTCCTTCAAAAAAAAAAAAAAAAAAAAAAAAAAAAAAAAAAAAAAAAAAAAGATGTATATATCAGAAAAATACAAAAAATCAAGTATTTATCAATTCCATCATCTCTTGTTCCAAAAATAAAAGAGAATTGTCAATGTAAATAAGAGTCATGTAAATAGTCATCTTTTTGTTTCGTTGTAATAAGCAAGGAGGGTGTATGCCATTGATGTACAACGCGAGAATTGTGAAATACCTCCAACTCATTCACAATTCTCGTAAAGTCCGGACAGCTAGCTAGATTTCGACCTCAGTTCTTAGCCTGAGAAACTATCTCTTGGTGATTAGTAGTCATGACTTCAGATCTTTCTTTACACATGTGTAGATACACTTTACACTCTTATCACATGTCCATTTGTTATCAGTGCTAGGATTGTGCCTTCGATAGCTAGATTGACATCTCCATTTTGCTGTGAGCTTAACTGTTTTGCACATGTCACATTTGATGGAAATGAGCTTATATTTTGACCTAGAACTTTGTAGGTACGTTCTAAGCAAACCTTCACGAGACTTCAACTCGTCCACTAGGGACACTTAGTGGTTTAAAAGGCTTAGTGCATACGCTAAATGCATTCGAGAGACCAGCGACAGTGGTATAGTTAGGATTTCCTTAGTTTTGTTTTACTTGAGGACAAGTAAAATTCAGGTTTGGGGGTATTTGATGAGTGCCAAATAATGTATATATTTATCCCTTTTTGTTGGCAATTTAACTCATCTTTTATGCATTAATTCTACATTTTACCCATATTCTGTATTTTCATTGTTTTCAAGAATAAATATTTTTATTAATTAATTTTGCATTTTTAGGTAATAAATAAAGTTCGGATGAGTCGCGGAGCGAAAAGAGCAGAAAAGTAGTGAAAAGCCGGGAGAAATTACGCAAGGAAGCCGCGAAGAATGGTGCGCACAACCTCATTTTCTACACACAAAAGCGCCTCCGTTCTCAGCCGTCAGATCAGTTCCCAGAAGCATCCGATGGTCGCTCCTTCATAGAGCATCAAAATCTGAAGTCTCTGCCAAGCACCACAGCGCTGAAATTCCAAGCCTTCAGATTAGATGGTTGTTGAATCCAACGGTCGCTCCCTTGCTGTTCATCAACGTCTGATATCTCCGCCTTACACTACAACACCTAACCCCATCTAGAGCCGTTAACTTCGTTGTATAAAAAAATCCAGCGGTCGCTACAAGCTTCACTTCATCTCACCGTCCGATTGATCTTTCATCTCCCTATCCCACGGCTCAGCGTCGCAGATCATCACACTCGATACACTCGCCTCACACCCTAGCGACCGAGCACCTACACCTCAAACAAACGCACCCTTCCCTTTCTCCTTCGAACCATCTCCTCCATCACCCCCTCTGCAGAACCACCATGCTCTGTACCACCACCATGTCCGTCTCCATCACCACCACCTCACCCCAAATCACTCCACTATCTTCTCCTCAAATCACTCTACCTATACCCATCATCACTATCACGTTTTACATCAACTAATCTCCTCAATTTCTCATCTCTGCTCACTGAAACCCTAGGTGAGAAATTGAAGATATAAGTTGATGTTAGAGCAGCAATTGGAGCGGGAGATGACTCAGGAAGAGAAATAGAAGGATGGGTCGACGAGATGGAGCGAGAATTTCATCAACAGTAGGTAATTGGCAAAACCTAATTTTACTGACTTTGGGGAAAATTGGGGGAAAACCTAATTTTGTGTAATGGGTATAAATTGGTGTTGGGGGAAGCATTAGAGAGACACTATTTACCTCTCTGGACTAGCCAGTAGAGAATTTGCTCAAATTTTATTTTTGAGTGTTCTTCTCAGTTAACAGTGCAAGTTGCTTATGTGTTGAATTATCTGATATGTGCTAGTTATGTATGAATTATCTATGTTAGTGTATGCATGTTGTCACTTCATGGTTAGCATGAGCTAATCATCTTCAGGCCAAGGCTCAGTGAAGCCTTGTGCACTGTCAAGTGTAAATGAGCTAGTTGGTTACTTCCTGTTGCTGTGTTGTGAATGTGTATTTGAGAGAGGCCAATGCTCATAGAGCCTGTGATTGGCTGTACTGTCAAAAGACAGCCAATGCTAGGGGTAGACTAGTGAGCAAGTTGGTGTTCTTTCATTTCTAGTGTATGCTTAGGAATGAACATAACCTAGACCATGTCACTTGATTAGGACACAAGGTGGATCATATGCCTTGGCTTACCCACCACTTCTCTTTCAGTCAATTATAATTTCAAGTCCTGTGTGTTTGCAATTTCAGTTATATTTTCTTGCTTTTTATTTTCTTGCACCTTGTAGCTACTGTGCACTGAAGTCAGTGCACAATCCTGCCTCTTGCCCTTGGCTGCCAAGCCTTGGTTGTTTGTTGCTTTTCTTAACTGCTCTTTATTGCTTTACCCTGCATTTTTGGTTCTTTGCTTATCTTTCCCTGCTGTGGTTCTTAGCCTGTTTCTCTATTGCTTTACCTTGTGTTCTTGTTTGTATGCCTGAAACCTTGTTTGCCTTTAGCTCACTGCCATAGTGCATTGCCACTCTTGTTAGCCTAGGAAAACTTCTCATATGCTCCTCTCCCTGTGGACAAACCCTTACTCACCCTTTTATTACAAATATTGACCTTGTATACTTGCAAGCTTTTGTGTGTCTTTGCATTTCACACCAGCATGGCCGGCCGGCCGATGGGCCCGGTCCCGTGCGCCTCTTATTCTTTTTCTTTTATTATTTTGCTTCCCTTTCCTATTTTGCTTAAGTATCCATATATCCTTACGCGTGCGTACAATATTTTAAAATACTAAAATAATGTTATTTTTAATATTATTGATAAAAGAAACTTAATAGTCGTGGGACTAGGTTTTTTGGAAAGTTGAGCAATATTTAGAAAAATATGAAAAACCAAGAGTTTTCACGAACGAGGGAGTTTCAAGAGATGAGAAAATAATAATAATAATAATAATCTCAGCCCCCCCATTCGCTTCGGCTCCCTTGACTAGGTTACCCATCAGGCTCGCTGGTAGGTTAGCACGGCAACCTGTTCAATTGATGTAGTAGTATGTCGTTGGAGCTTAGCTTGTTAGGCTTCGAACTAGTTAATGTAATATTCTTTATTGAATACAAAAATTTAATAATAATAATTAAAAAAACGGGTACCTAGCTCAGCTGGTCATCCCCGTTTCCCAAAGTTTTATGCGTTCCGGGAGGTTCCAGGTTCGAGCCTCCGATGGCGTAATATTGCAGAAATTAACATGGAAGGTAGAGTTAGTTTGCTCCCCTTGTGACACAATCTTAGGCCCCGTCCACTTCGGTTCCCTTGGCAAGGTTACCCATGAGGCTCGTTGGTAAGCTAGCACCGCAACCTGTTCAATTAATGTAGTAGTATGTTGTTAGAGCTTAGCTTTTTAGGCTTCCAACTAGTTAATGTAATACTCTTTATCCAATAATAATAAAGTTGTTTAAAAATAAATAATAATAGAATAAGGAATTGGAGAGGTGTGGGACCGGCCACGGCTGTGGCATGCCCGGTCCCGTGACACCTCTTCCATGTTTCTTTATTATTATTCCTTAGTTCTTCATATTTCCTCGTTTGTCCATATTTTTAGATGCTCGTTCGTGCATATTTTGGGTGCTCGTTCGTGCATTATTGATAAGTACACTCACACCATTTTCTCGGGGCTTACTAGGTGGTGACCCATATGCCCGAACAATGAATATCTATTACTAACCTATGGAATTCAGCTGAGAAAAGTCGTGAATTGAAGTAATGAGATATTATGATAAAGATAGAATATTTTCTAGGAATTGAATTGATGAATATTGCGACTAGAATTAATTAATTGATGGCTCTATAGTAGAAGGAAATCTGTTTAGGAGCATTATATTTATTTGAGAGTCGAGGTATGAGGTAGTAGAAGCATCATACTCGTTCTGAATATTTATTCTGCATTGTCTGAGAACATTTGCGACATCCTGAAGACATTATTGTTCTATACTAGTAGTCAATCTATCTAGGAGTCGTCCAATCTTTCTCGATTCTATACAAAAGTGATACTGAAATGCTCAGTATTGATGAAATATGCAAAATATTGAAAGCTCAGTTGAGAAGCTTTAATGATTGCATATGTATGCGTGCTTTGAGAGGCTATACACTCAATCAGAGATGATCTTGATATGATCTTTCATGTCTAAATTAATTTCACATACTCATCTGAAGCTGGTCAGAAATATGCAAAATTATGATTTTACGATTTTAGTCTTCGTCAAAAATCCACCATCAACATGATGTATTTGAATATACAACCTCTTCTGCAGGTTGAATGTATGTTAAGAGTGTAGATAAATGGTGAAAATACAGTTGAATTTCTGCTCTTTGTTTGTTTAATTTTTTCCTCTTTTGGATCGGTGAAAAACCGTAGAAACTGGGAAAATAACCGAACTGATTCAGATCGGTTTCAAACCAAACCAAGACCAACACAGTTTGGTTACAGTTCTAAAAATGAAAATCGTAGAATATACAGTTCGGTCGACGATTTCGCCTGAAAACCGAACCAACCGACCGTTGTGCAGCCCTCACTAGGAAGGTTAACTATGTTGGTGTTTTTTCTTTGGAACTTGATTTTCATACAATATTTGTGTTACTTTTTGTCAATTTATAAGTCGTTCTTAAATAAATAAATTAATATAAGTGTCAATTTATAAGTCGTTTTCATAAATAAATTAATAAAAGCAATGAGGTAGTGACTGTTATAAACTAAAAAAAGATGTGGAAAGTAGAGAGAAAATGTAGAAGGATTCTCATTAGGTGTTTATATTACAAAGGAAATTCTCTATATTTATAGAGAAAATGGAAGAACATTTACAATGGAATTAAGGGGCATGCATATATTATTACTAGTAATGGTGGTGGTTACAAAGTAATGGGGGAATTGAAAAGGTGAAAAGGAGGTGAAAGGATGGTGGTGAAAAGCAGTGTAAGTGTGGTGTAAATCCCCTATATGTTTAATTCATAACACTCCCCCTTGGATGACACCACACTACTAGATATTGCCTTGTTAAAACCTTGCTAGGAAAACCCAAAGGGAAAAACCTAGGCGAAAGAAAAGAGTACAAAACATACAGAGTGACGCACAAATGATGCCTTGTTAAAACCTTGACAAGGAAAACCCAATGGAATAAAACCTCGACGAAGGAAAAAGAGTACAACACAATAAGTCTAGTAAATGCGCCTTTGATGATGGCGCTCCCCCTGATAAGTACTTCAATTAAATCTTAGCTTACAAATCTTTGAGGCGAGACTTCCCAATTTCAATGAAAAATTTCTTGAATGCAAAAGATTGTTTGTTCCTTCATGAAGAAATTGCTAGTTGATGAAGTTTTTGTTAGAGCATTGCTCGGTCGAACTCGCAAGCGTTGCTATCTCAAGCTTGTTTGTCAAACTTAGTTGTCAAAACTATATGTCTTGATTTTTAGTCTACTTATAGCTAAAGTCTCGGACTAGGATAGTTCAGTGTAGTTGAGCACCAGACTCCACCACGATCATCATATGAAGACGAGGAACTACTCAAGGAACCAGCGAAACTTCATCAATCAAAAGGTATGTGGAGACCTGAACTTATCTAGCACTCAAAAGTCTATCTACTCTATTTCATACTCTTGAGACAAAAGTCGTATAAGTATATAGATTTCAATTATACACATTTACTATTTCAAGCCGAGTTTAACTCGCCTATCTATTTCTCGAAATATGTGTTGGTAAGGTTTCGCTTTAGCCAAGTTCATCTTTACTCGTGACGAAGTCATGTTGACATTTCAATATATTGAAAATCGCTTTGATGAAAAATAGTTTGTGAATAACAACTATATAACATCCTCTAAGAATGTTACAATGATTGAAGTGTAGAGTTGAGATTATGTAACCATCTTTGGATATAAGAATATATAATGTGTTCGCACATTAGTGTATAAATCCATGAACCGGGAACCAAGTGTATGCATATGTGTGTGTGTACGAAATTGGTGAAGGAGACAGGTTAAGTATGCGTACCCGTACGCATACTGGAGGAAGTTCACGTCCGTGAATATCTGCTGAGTTTGGGAATTGACAAACTCTTAACCAGTCACCTTAAGTATGCGTGCCCGTATACATACTGATGGAAACCAAAACCAACTCCAATCCGGTTGCTTAGGTACGCATACCCGTACGCATACTTAAGTTGGTTACTTTATCAAATCGGTCAGTTCATGAACTTAAACATTTAAATTATAAGGAATCCAATCTTTGCAAACCGTGGCTATAATGTTCATGAATCGATTCAAGTGAATCAAACCGATTTTGTTTCAATTGCGTCTTCCAAAAGATCTAAGCAATTGAACAACTCTTTAACTAGTTCATTTGAGTCATTTGAACTAGTTGTGGTAAAGAAGAATATGGTTGATATGAAAGTGCTCATATGGCTAACCATTTGGTTAACTGTTGTGAACCAACTAAGTGTACACGTTTAGGTACGGTTACTCAAACCTAAATGAAATAATTTCATTTGTGTATAACAAGCTAAGATTCGATCTAACGGTTGAAATATATTAGCTTGAATCTAATCAGATTTTCATCTAACGGTGGATATTGAATGCATTGTTACTAAGCTAACATTGATTGCAAACCCTGATTTGAAAACTATATAAAGGAGAATTCTAGCAACTGGGAAAACTAATCCCCACACCTCATGTGTGATACTAGTTTTGTTAGCTAGAGTCAATTTTCATTTAACCTTAGCTTTCTTCTCGATACCATGTAGGTTAACGACTGAAAGACTTCATTGGGATTGTGAAGCCAGAACGGACTACTTTTCTTGTAGTTGTGTGATCTGGTCTTGTTGTATCTATCGTACGAGTACAATCGTAAGATTAGATTGAGATTGATATCTCCGATAGGAAAGATAGAAAAGAAGTCACAAACATCTTCGTCTCATCGTTTGTGATTCCACAATATCTTGTTTCGCTAGTCGATTAATATTATTGTGAGGTGGTCGATAATTCTAGGCCGTTCTTAAGGAATATAAGTCCGGGTTATCGATTGGTTCCGGTTCACCTTGATTTATCAAAAGACGGAACAAAACTCGTAGGTATTTCTGTGGAAGACAAATTTATCTATTATCGTAGACTTTTCTGTGTGATACAGATTTGTTTATCAAAGTCTTCGACTTTGGGTCGTAGCAACTCTTAGTTGTGGGTGAGATCAGCTAAGGGAATCAAGTGCGTAGTATCCTGCTGGGATCAGAGACGTAAGGAGCGCAACTGTACCTTGGATCAGTGTGAGATTGATTGGGGTTCAACTACAGTCCAGACTGAAGTTAGTTTGTAGTAGGCTAGTGTATGTAGCGGCTTAATACAGTGTGTGTTCAATCTGGACTAGGTCCCGGGGTTTTTCTGCATTTGCGGTTCCCTCGTTAACAAAACTTCTGGTGTCTGTGTTATTTCTTTTCCGCATTATATTTTGTTATATAATAGAAATATCACAGGTTGTGCGTTGTATCGATCAATTGTGAAATCCAACCTTTGGTTGTAGATTGAAATTGATTGATCATTGGATATTGGTCTTTGGTACCATCCAAGTTATTTCTCGTGTATTCAATTAGACTCGCATATTTCTGTTTGCTTGAGTAAGGATTGAATCGAGAAATTGAGATATTAACTCTTTGATATATCTTTCTTAAGATTGAGTCTAACTGTCTAGTTGATTCTCTTGAAAGTATATTGGAGTTAGTCCATACAAATTGCTAATCGAAATATTGGGTAAGGTTGTTAGACCCCCGCTTTTTCAGTTTTCTTTTGTGCTAGTCTTCTAATAATAGTGTTCTCGAGTTTTCATGCTTCTTTGAATGCATTGAGTACTTTTTCTTGGATTGCTAGCTTCTCGGAGATTATTTGTAGAAGTAGTTGATGTAGTTTATTCAACAAAGTGCCAAGATATGAATACATTTTAATACGTGAACAAAAAACGTATTTGTAACTAAACCTTATATGGTTCAAAGGGACATCCAAATTTCTAGGATATGGTTATGCAGATTTGGTCTAATAGATTGACCTCGTTAATGGTGGAAATCCACCAAATAACCAAAACTGATATAACTCCCCCTTGGATGACCACCGTGTTGAATTAAATTGCCTCACTAAAAACCTTGCCATTAAAAACTCAGTGGGAAAAATATATGAACAAAGGAAAAAGAGCACAATATTAATATTTTTGATGAAAATTTAACGACCACAAGATGTTGCCTCGTTAAAACCTTGTTAGGAAAAAACACATGGAACAAAACCTAAAACGAAGGAAAAAGAGCACCACTTTTGACGATTTATGGATGCTAACTCAACTATATGAGTATTATAAAAAAAGCATCAAAATCATAACTCTAATATATATCATAGAAAAGTTTTATGCAAGCATAATATTAAACCGCAGATTTAAGGAAAAATAATAATATTTATGCTGCTAAAACATGGATTTTTGTGTTTTCAAGGACTCCTTAAGAGACCTATAAAGTTTTTTTTTTGACACCAAGCCCTAACGTTGGACAAATGTTAGACCAAAGCCCAGTGTTGGTCAAAACTTGAGTACCAAACACCAATTATCCCCATAAAAAAATGTCCTAAAATTGTAGTCTACTCGGCATATAATTTGGATCAACCATGGATTTTATTGGTTACATCCAAAAACATATAAAATATGCCAATAAATCTCCAATAATCTCGTGACCTTGAGGTCCAACGAAATAATTATTTAGAAGGAAATTATGGACATATTATTTATCAAAAGAAAACTATACCAAAATCAATATAATCTCTGAAAAGACTAATAATATAAGCTGAGTGGCCGGGTGCGCACCCTTTGAACTTTTATGTCCAACCATATTCCATATACAAGTGGAATGGTTTCAATATTGGAGATTATTACCATGAGGAAAAATCAAAAATTGCTAAATATCCCTCAAGAATACAACGATTCCTCATTTTATCGGTATTTGAAATTGTTTATCTACCATAACAAAGATATATCATTATGGGATCGATAAGGAAAAACAATTTTGTTTGGATTTTTTAAAAAATAAATAAAGAAAGAAACCATTATTGTTATATTTTTTGGGAAAAATAATCCATTATGTGGTCGGAAAAAAAAATCACTCCTTATTGGCAAAAATTTATAATATACACCAATTTATTTTCTCATCTTATAGAAACGATGGAGAAAATTATCGCCAATTGGTTTATATGATTTATCAAGCTCTCGTATCGACAAAAAATATTGTCGTTTAAGTTATCGCAAAGGGAAAATCCACTTTGTGGTTAGACGGATGGTTTCTTGTAGGTGAATAGAAAATGAATATAAAAGTCACATTATCTTCCTCCAATGAACAAAGATACCAAAAAAAAATTGGTCATAGGCTTTTCAACCACGAACATGATTAGTTACCGGATAGGTAATTAAATTTCGATAACACCAATTTTTGATGATTACAGTTTCATTTAATTCAATTGCACCCAAAAACTGAAATTTGGTGCAGCGAAGATATGAAATCTATCCCAAAATAAATAAATAAAATCTTTCTAATGAGAACATATTTATGAACTCATAGACATGGGTTATGTTATCGTCAATAAGACAGAACATAATATGCCAAATAAGGCTAATTAAAGAACGCACACTTGGGGATACTCTCACAAATTGGGGATACTCACAGTTATATGGGGCTGGATTTTAGCTAAGGGGGCACTTTCAATTTGGTATCCCCCAAATGTGCACCAATCAAAAAAAATAAATTCCATTTGATCTAATCAACAACAGACTTATCTTCTCCATTCTTCCCTCTTCAATCACCACCATCAACTCTATAAAAATCCCACCATCAATTCTAGAAAAAATTATGAAATGTGAAATGCAAGAAGGAAATGTATCTTATAGCCAAATTTGTTAACTTAGAGGTATAATTTGTTTTGTCAGGTCATCAACAAACAAATATAATCAATATTAGTGATTAATTATAAGATCATAAATTCTCATTGATAACCACTGATCGGATATATATATATATATATATTGATATTCGGTTGGTGCCAAAACAAAGACACTTTATTTACTTCAGCAATCTTAATTCAATGACAACATCAAATTAACTAAACAGACAACATCGAATTTGGGTTTGCATTTGCTTATTCGAATTGGGTTTGTTTCAAAAAATTAACCTTAAATATTTTTGAATCCCATGTTATGTATTCTTCTTGTATTCCGGTACCTGTCCAGATCTTCTCTAATAAAATCATAACGACATCTTAATCGTCTTCTTCTTCTCTAATTTCTCCCATCAACAACACAATATCCATTTTGCAGCACCATCAGTGTTCTATCGGTATTGTTTTGTTGATGAATGCAATAAAGATGGTGTTTTGTCGGTAATTCCAAAATTATTTGGATAAGGGATTCTTAAACTATTAATTATTTTTTTTTGGGTATCCCCTAATTTGTGAGAGTATCCCCCAATTGTTCCTTCTAACTAAATTGATTTAATAATCAATTATGTAGTTATCATCTAAGAAACTAACTAAAGATATTACAGAAATATCTTAACAAAATTGGTATAAAAAATGGGTTAGCAATGAAACCAACAATATCATCGATCGTCTTTGTTTGCTTATGCGTCAAAGTTGTATTAATCCAACCAAGTAGAGTACATACAAAAAATCAAATCAAAAGTTAGTGTAAGATTTTAAATTATACCGTGCAAACATATTTAGAGATTTATAAAACAATTACTAAAATAAATTGTTAGAAAGAAAATTTCTTATAACACCAATTCTCCTTTGTTGATTTTCTTCTTAGAAATTTCGAAGCTCAGTGTAGAGCGTGCTGATAACGTGTTATAAAATAAAATGGGATGTAGAAAGTAATGTAGAAGGATTCTCATTAGATGTGTATATTATTCAAAAACCCAAGAGTCTTTTCATTTTTCTTGCTCAGATCTGGTCTGAGCAAGGATTTCTTTTTCTCTTCTAGTTTTAGGTAATAGTTTATTGAATAAGATGTTTTTGCATCATTTTTTGTGTCTTTTGACATGTTTCTTCGCCGTTTTGGGTCGATTTTTTTCGTCGTTGTGGGGAGAGTTCTTCGATATTTGATGGCTGGTTCGTGGCTTGCTACTCTTGATTCAAAAACATCGAAGATTCGATCTATAAGTTTATGGGCAAAATACTCCTTCCTTCGAGGAGCATCTTTTTTCAAGGAAGAATACAATCAAATCAAATGGTCGGAATTATTTCCGGAATATACCATCATCTCTCCCTTATACATAATCAAAAATTGGGTATCTCTGCGGTTTATTGCTCTTTCTCTTCGCGATCTACTTGTAGTTGATATCCTCATTTGTATTACGGTTTTGATTATCTTGGTGTTTTTTTATGTATTTCGACGTTTTTGTTAATCTTATAAGCGAACATGTAATCACTAATTTGAATGAATTGAAATTTGTTGATTGACCCAAAAAAAAAAAGATGTGTATATTAGAAAGGAAATGTTCTCTATTTATAGGAAGAAAAGAAAAATATTTACAATGAAATTAAGGGGCATGTATCCATTATTACTAGTAATGGTGGTGGTTGCAAAATAATGGGGGAAGTGAAAAGGTTAAAAGAAGGTGAAAGGATGGTGGTGAAGAGGAGTGTAAGTGTGGTTTAAATCCACTATATGCTTATTTCATAAGAGCAAGTCTTATGGTGGAATCCAACCTATTCCAAGTGTGGAAAATTCATGGAATGTCAAGTCTAGTGGCTTCCAAGTTGGGGTTTTCCACAGAAAATCCAAGCAATGTTTCATGGTTTGGTGGAAGGGTCCGTGGAATCCATCTAAACGCCAATAAGAATAGCGCTGAATGCCAATAAGATTGGCGCAGTAGAGGACAAGAAACGCCAATATGAATGGCACTGAACGCTAATCAAAATAGCGTAAGTCAAGTGCTAAAAAGAATGGCGTTCAGCGCTGTTAACAACAGCGTTTTTTAGCACCATTATTATTTGCGCCAAACGCCAATCTTAATTGCGCTAACCACAAAAAACATCCAGGAGCCACTCCACTTCTCCAATCATATACCGTGTTGGATGTATTGGGGGGACCTGATTCACAAGAAATGTTGGATCTTGAGTACTTGCATCTCCAACTTCATCTCTGTTATCTTGACGCAGCATTTCTGGAAGCAAAAATCCAATAGATTGTTGCTTCCACCATCACGCATATCGGCTCTCTTCAACATGTTTATAGTCTCGTCATTCAACCACATCAATAGGATCCGGTGGGTTAACAAGGTCTTCCAAACTTTCACGTGGACTTCTTGGAATAGTTATAAATCCCCTTGTTTGCTTTAAAAACCGTTCACCAAGATACATGATACTATTATCGCTTCCCGGATTATAGAAAGCCACTCTTCGCATGGAGAGTTCACGAGCATGCACTATATCAGGATGATCTCTATACACACTAGTTGACCATGGTTGCCATAACGTTCCAACAATTGTCCTCGACTCAATTTGTTGGCGAGCTGTAGTAAGGGAGTGTTTAGCACTATCCCTTTGAAACTTCACTAGACTATCTTTCTTAAATATCATAATCGCAGACCATACATCAAGAGGTACATCTTCTTTGAGAAAATGCGTCAAAGTACGAAAGTATATGTAAAACCAATATTATAGAAGTATCGCCATTCCACACATGTTTTTTCCACCTCTAACAACAGCACTCATGCTACTATACAAGTGACTAAAACAAGCCGAACCCCAATCATAATCACAAATTGCATTCAAATCACGCAAGGAAGCGATCCAACCTTTGCTTGCTCTTGTAGTGCTACGTGCCATTAAATTTTTTGAAATCACCCATAGTAAGAAGTATCGAGTCATAATCTCCCAATTTTCATCATTAATTGGATTTTCCTTAATATATTTTACGAGGCAACTAATAGGAAAATCACCCGACTTCTTGCTGTAGTTTGCATACCCATGCATAGGTGCAAAGTAGGTATTCTCTAGTTCTTGATTTTCTATACTTTTCCATCTATTTGTAGCGATGTATTCCAATCTTCTACGACTATTTCCAATAGGAATTCCGGATAAGTGAACAAAATCTAAAGGGGTGAAACCAATTTCAAAATTTGGGAAATGAAACGAATTGGTGTTATACCACCACCTCTTTATGATACCATAAGATAGTTGTTGATCAGCTCTCTTAATTCTAATTTCAAAAAATCTAGCAAGTCTGGAATTTTGAATAATTTAACTAGCGCTTTCATGAACCACTACACGATTATATAAATCCTCAAGGACCTCCAAATTACTTCTAAAAACAATATCATGTTGTTTATCATGTAGGTTTATACTTGTAGAAACATGTTTCTCATCCCACTCTTTTGCACTCAACAACATACACACATCCATGTCCATATCTATAAAAAATCATCAAATAAAAACTAGTCACACAATGCACTTAATTGTTTACATAATGTAACTAAAACATGTTAATTCATTATCTCATGGCAATTTCACACAATACACAATGTTCATTCATCAAACAATCGGGTATCATGCATACAATCAACAATCATATCATCTAAAGCCCTAACATTTCATCAAACCATAAAATAAACTCAAATTACAATTTCACTAACCTCTCTTTGGATTCTCAATCAAATTGAGAAATTGAAGTATGCTTAGATTCCTTATGACGCCAAGAACAAACCCTTTGAACCAATTTCACTGATTTGAACCATCATGCCAGAAATCAACAAGGGGGGTTTTAGGGTTTGGTTTTTCTTAATGTTTGAGAGAAGAGAAGAAGATGAACGAACTGAACTGGGGAAGGGGTCGATGGTGTTCTGAGCAATAGCGTTGGGCGCTATTGATAATGGCGTTAAATACTATTCACAATAGCGTTCAGCGCTATTAACAATAGCGTTCTGACCGTTGACTCAAGTCAAGCGTCATTCTTAATAACGTTAAGACGCGCTATTCTTATTAGCGTTTAACGCTATTCTTAATAGCGTTCCTCTGGATTCCACCATTACACTTGCGCTTCCATCCACAGTTCCAAGTGCTGAGGTGGCGTGGAAGATGGCAGATGGATGGATTTCACCATAAGACTTGCTCTAACGATGACCACCTTTAGTTACTTGAATACTTTTTTAGGGGTGACGGGTAATTTTTTACGACAAAATAATTTTGTGCACCCACTGAACAATCAACAGTAAATATAATGCCTTGTATCCGTGTAGCTTTCGACCGTCCATCTTCTTGGATGACTGTGGTAAAAATCCGTGTGTTAACCTTTATTGTTCGAATCTTTTACTTATTGAGTAGTGCATCCTGCAACTCCTTTGCAGTTTTGCATTCCGGAACTTTTCCATAGTCAAAATATCAATTAAAATTATTGTTTCTCCGTCTTTTTTTGTTTTTTGCTTACTCGCTCTAGTTGTAAAACCATGCTCTAAGAAATGAACCTTTCAAAAGAAAAAAAGAAAATTGTTCCCCATACAAAATTCTCTAATATACTTAAAATTTCAATATAAGATATTTTATATTCTCAAATTTTCATTAGTAATATATAGGTTGTGGTGCTGATCATGATAATACAGTTCAAATCATTGAATCATCCAGAAAAAAAAACTTAAATAATTAGTTTGATGGGTTCAAAATATCCTGGCCAAATTGGGTATACCCAGATTAATTGGGGTATACCTGATTTTAAGTGGACTCTTTTTAAGGGCTAATGGGGAGTCCTAATGGGTGAAATTACAAAACTACCCTCACCCTTTATAATTCTTATTACCCTAAATCAGTTTTCATTTTTTCATTTCATCCTCTTCTTTTTTTCTTCTCCTCCACCTTTACCTTATCGGCTTCTCCATCCCCCACCATTGAAAACTCGTCAATTAATTCGTCGTAATCGTCGAACATGGAGCCGCCGCGGCCTAGGGCTAGTCGTATGAAAACCACAAATAGAAAACGCAATGAATACAACCCTGGAATTGCAAATTTAGTTCAAAGGAAAGAGAAGAAAAAAACCGTCGAAGAAGAAGAAATCAATGCCGCTAAAAAAGGAGAAATGGCGCGATTGAGAAAGTAAGGGCCTACTTAAACTCACTCCAGTACTTCAATTTCATGTTTGCATGTCAAATTAGGTCAGAAAAATCGAATTTGTGAATTTGCAGTTATTTAGCCGGCAAGGTGTTTTTTCCACGACCCTTCCGGCTTTTCATATTTAGGGTTAGTCGGCAAGCTCTTAGGTTGAAGATCTTTCCGGTTGTTGAATACTTGTAACTGATTTTTAAAGAGTCGGCAAGGTATTCAACCTAAGAGCTTGCCGACGATTTTTTTTTTAGTCGGTGTGTTATAATTTTTTACCCTGACGGCTATATTTGAATAGTTTGTGTCTCATGATGCCTAAAGTTATAAAGTCATAATGGTATTTGAATACCACCCTGCCAGTTGTATGTTAGCCGAAATTATTTTGATTATAGACCCTGCCGACTAATGATGTGGAAAATCTTGTATCTACTGTGTTCATAGTTGTTATAAGCCCGAAGGTTATTAGAATAAGACCCTGCCGAGTATAGTTTAGCCGCCATGTATTTTAGTTATCGACCCTTCCGACCATTGTTCCGCCGGATTGGTTATATATGTAGACCATGCAGACTTATGAATTGTTTCTTAATTGTTCTTGTTCAGGTTGGAAAAGGGAAGGAAGAAAACTTTTACTCCTCCTTCAAGACCTCCTCGTGTTGGTGAAAAACTCTTGACTGCAACACATCGAGGGGCATTAGTTGAGCCGGGAACACTCAAGACCCGTGAACGGAATGATTCTCAACCACCACCAGAACCAAATGATTCAGATGAAACTCCAGAGGAAGACCAATCAATTCCATCTGGTAGAATAGGTAATGATGATGATGATGTTGAAAGAACTCCGGATGCTGGAGGAGGTAACAATGATGATGGTGATCAAGACATGCAACTGTTGGAGGAGGTAATAATGATGATGATGATGATCGTAATGGAGATAAAGATAAGGATATAGAAGATGAAATTGTTGAAGAGGAAGAGGAAGAAGAAGAAGGTGGAGAACAAACTCAAGCTAATGATCAACAAACCCAAGCTGCAACTACAACTGAAACCGGAAAGAAGAAGAGGGTTATCACTAAACCAGCTGATTCCCACATGCCTCTCTCTCACATGAAGGTTACACTGAAACCAGGTGAGCCTCTACGGGGGACCCCAGAAGATGGTGGACATGTTCTTTTTGGGTACAAAGACTCATGGGCATGTGAAATCTAAAATACTGTCGTAAGTAATCTCAATCCGTTTTTGTTTTTTATTTAAGTGTATCTATCTTAAATTTGCTTCAAGTGTTTGTATTTCTTTTCATTTTGTGTTTTTGGTATTTAGGATGACAAACATTCCATCCGTCTCTTGAGGCGCCAATATTCATGTTCAGTGATTAAGAAATGGCCACTTGACAAGGAATGTGACGAGGTACAAGCGATTGTCAAGAACTCCGGGTTGTGGCATGTGGTGGAGAGTTCGATTGTTGAGTATGATAGAATTACCGTATCTGCATTTCGTGAGAGGTTCTACGGAGAGACTGATACAATGTTATTCCCATTCGGTGAGATGGCGATAACTCTCGATGATGCTCATCAAATTCTAGGCCCCGAGATTGAGGGAAAAGCAATCAGTGATGGATACGATGATGGCATTACTTGGGACAAGATCTTCGAATTGACCAAAGATTTGTTCGGTTGGGATCAGATTAAGACGGAGTCTAGGCTTGTGATGAAGGATGGTTATCTAAGCAAGAAGTTTAATCTGAAGAAGTTGAGGGACACATTCTTCGGGACTAAGAACATATATTATAAGGAAGGGAGGGTGGACTTGGTGCGAATCAATGCTACTGCGTCAGCTTATTTGCTATATATTCTGGTCAAATGTATCTTCCCCGACAGTTCCGGAAGCTTGGTCGATGCCAAGTATATTCAACTATTACATCCCTTAGATCAGATGCATAATTATTCTTGGGGTACTGCGGTGGTCGCCTCTTGAACAATGAGTTGACAAAGGCTTCAAGGGCACTCACTGCGCAAGTCAACGGAAATCTATGTCTCTTCCAGGTAATTTTATTGTCTAAATCATTTATATTTGCAAAATGCTCGTAACATAAAATTCTTACTAAACTTTGTGTTTGCATAGGTTTGGATATATGGGCACTTCCCTACTTTAGTGAAAGCCAACCCCTACGTCAAAGTGAATGAGAAGCTTGCGATTTATAAGCCAAGAGGACAAAGATATAGTTTTAAGGGTGCTCAGGATAAGGATTTGCTGCAGCAGCTTATCAAAATGCGAATCGCCTTGGAAAAATTGACTGCGGATGAGGTAATATTTGATCCGTATCGAGTTGCTAGAAATGAAGGTTTAATCCAAAGGAGAGATGATGTTGCATTTTACTACAGTCCCTTGTTGTACCCCCATGGATTTTCAATGTACGATCCACATCGGGTAATGCGACAAGCGGGTTACGTCCAAGAAGAACCCAATCCTGGTGATAAACCGTTCTTTAAAGTGGTAAGGGGATCGTGCACCACGTCCCAAAAATGTATTGGCATCCATTACGCTCCATCAACAGGTACATCTCATTGGAAGAAAAGACAAAAGCATAAAATGGATACGAGTCTTTTGGACGAGGTGACTGAAAGTCATGAAGATCATGAAAATTACATGTTGTGGTACTTGGGTTTTGCTCGTCCTACTGTGATTAGGGACCAAACTATTGAACAAGCGGCTCGTAAGAGGAAGATGCCATCGAAATATCCAACAACAAGTCTTAAGAACTTTGTAAGTATTTAGAGTTGTTCTTATTATTTTAAGATTACATTATTAAATCATTCTATTAATTGTTTGTTGTTTAATTGAAAATAGAAGGAGCATTTGAAGACCCTTGTGAAGGTTATGTATTGCGCGATAGAAAGAGAAAAGCCTTTGTCGATTGAAGAGCAAACCAAGCACATTGACTATGCTAGAAATGTTGACAATGAGGATGCCGACGAATTATTCCAGCAAGCTAATGCTGAACTAAAGAGGGAAGCACAAGCCAAGATGAATGCTGACAAAAACAGGGATCGTACCCATGGTGGTGGTGGTGGTAGTGGTAGTGGTGGTGGTTGTGAAAATGCTAAACAGGGGCGTGGCCGTGGTCGTGAATGAACGCATTCCTAGTGTAAATCTTTATGTTGTGGTAGACAATGTTAAGGTTAATGGTTGTACAAATGTTTTTGTTAAGGTTTACGGGACATGTTTTCGTATTTTGGACAAAAAATGTTGGATTTATAGTTGTTGAATGAATGGTTTGTTTAACTATGTAAAGTTTCAATCATTCCGTCGGAAGGGTATTGAGTTATTTAATTGTTAAGTTACAACGCCGACTTAACCGGGGCCGGCAAGGTTGTGAACTGGCAGACTGCCGCCCCTGACAGCAGAAGAATAAAGATACCAGGGTCGGCAAGGTAAGAAAATACATAGCTTTCCGACTATTAAATAGTCGGAAACGTGATGAACAAATTTCGTGCCGACTAAAAAGAGCAGAAAATGACCTTCTCCCGTGTTATAAGAATTATAAAGTCGGCAGGGTAACAAAATTACAACCACGCCGACTATAAATTAGTCGGCGATGTATTAAACAAGTACCTTGCCGGCGGTATGCAGCTGAAAATGACTTCTCATGTGTTACAAAAATCATAAAGTCGGCAGGGTAAGAAAATTACTACCCTACCGACTATGTGTTAGTCGGCATTGTATTAAACAAATACCTTGCCGGCGGTATGCAGCTGAATATGACGTCTCCTGTGTTTGAAAATTGTTATAGCCGGAAGGGTAAGAAAATTACGACCCTGCCGACGGTGTGTTAGTCGGCATATTTGGAAAACAAAAACCCAGCCAGCGAGTTCAAAATTCAAATTTTGACAAGTACAATTGCATTGATTGACTACCATAACGGCCAAATTTGGGAACCATCTTATAAATACACTAGTTCTCTCTACAAAAAAACACACACCTATTTGCATATACTCTCCGAAACTCATATCATCATATACTCCATCTAACTCATCCAATAGCTCTACATACAACAATGACATCATTTGGTTCAAATGAAGATCTATCCATCACCAAAGCATGGTATGCGGAAACTCGGGTTAGAAATCAGTCCTCCGTAAGGGTGGATGTCGTAACCTTTTGGGTTAGGGTATACAACAAATATAGGCAAGAGTTTGGGAATCCTAATGGAATAAGTGTTCAACAAGTCCATGATAGGCACCTAGTCATCGAAAATGCGATACTTTTTTTTAGCTATCCAAAAACGGATTTTGAACGCTAGCCACTTTGGATTGTCCATTGAACAATATGTAAGTATTTTTGTGGTTTATTTTACGTGATCCATGTTGTTTGGTCTTCCTACTAAACACCACTAACAAAGTAAGTTTGTGTTTTGTTTTTGTAGCATGAAGTCGTCAAAGCACGCTACTTGGAGGAAAAAGGGGAAGCATTCGCATTCGACGCAAGCTATCAATTCATGGTATCCAAAATCCCGGAGTATGCCTCGGACTTCATGGAGGGTGGATCGGACTGAGATTCCTCCGACGAAGATTGATGGTTTTAGTGTAGGTTTTGTGGGTAGATCTCTATGTAAACTCTCACGAGACTATAACTCGTCCTCTAGGGTCGCCTAGGGGTTCAAAGGCTTGATGTACATGCTAAGTGCATTCGTTGTTCCAACGACAAGGAGTTAGATTTTATTTTTCAATTAATGTAGTACCTAAAATTGCATGAATAAAGTGAATTACATGTTCCCATATTTTGTTTTCTGTTGGGTATAACTAACGGTCGGCAAGGTTGCAATGCCTACTATTGGACATCCGACAATGTTAGTAATTATTTGCATGTCGACTATTTGTCAGCCGGCAGTGTAAGAAATATTTATATGCCGACTATATGATAGCTGACATCCTAGGAAATATTTATATACCGACTATAAGATAGTCGGCCCAATATAGTCGGCATTTTCTTCATTCATAGACCTTTCCGGCCAAAGATAGTCGGCCTTTTCTTCATCCGCAGACCATGCCGAGCAAACTTAGTCGGCACCTTATTCAATTGTCGACCTTGCCAACTTCTCAGATTTTCATAACTGAAAGTGTTGATCGAAATAGAACTCATAAGACAGACAAAAGGTTTAGTCTATTAAGACAGACAAAAGGTTTAATCTACTGAATTCATAATTTCAAAATTTTAATCTAAACTCAATTAATTAAGCTAAACAAATTTTTTAGTGTTAATTAAACAAGAATATATTAGCCATTTAAAAAATACATGGTTAAGTGGTGGCTTGTTTTGTTCCAAAATGACTCAATTTTATGTCATTAGATATACCCCAGTTAATTTGGATATACCCCAATTTGGCCGGAAAAAATATCCCCAATTCTAGCTTTAAAAAGAACATACTTGTTTGGGTCACGCCTATTTCACGTGACTATTTGTGGAGCCTAGCTGCCTAAGCTAAGACCAATTAGTTTGAATTTCAATGGAGCCAAGTGTCCGTTGTTTTCCTCCCCCGGATTCTATGGCTATTATCTAGACGGCTGGTCGGATTAAGTCAATTATTATTCCACCAGACTAGATAACTTCAAGGGATAATTGACCTTTGGTACTTAAGTGATGACCTACACTAACGTTTGGTCTAATATTTGTCCAATATTAGGCTTTGGTAGTTGGACCAGACGTTGACCTGCATTGACTGTTTCTGACCAGATTTTATTTAATTTTATAAAATAAAAATATTATAAAATTATTTGTTTACAAATGTGCCCCTGAATTGGATCTAGGATCCGACGGTCACAATCTAAACACTTTAGCCTACGGTCTTGATTTGCACCATCAATTAATCCTGTATTTTTCTTCCTCCGTTCCAGCACACCAGCAGCTTATTCAACTCCATCCTCTCGACAAACCTACCTCAATTTAATTCAATCCAACACCCTTATATCAGCACCAAGATTTCCTATCTTTGATTCAACTTCCACTGAATTGGAAGGAGCTGTTGTCGAGAATTTAGAAGAATAAAATCAAGCCGAGATTACAGTCGGAAGAACTCGTATCTGTTGTCATTAACACAAGCTGCAACCGTCGATTTTCATGGCCGAATGATGAAGATTCAGGTATGTTGAATGCTTCAGACGGATTAAGAATGTGGGTTGTTGTTAGAATTTAAATTGATTGCAGGGACAAGTTGAAGGACAACAAGTAAAACGGTATGCTGTTAGTTGAATCAAGTAAAACAGTATGGCGCCTTTCAGCAACAAAAGTTTACGTGAGATTTATACATATCGATTCTCGATCTTAAAGAAGAGTTAGATGGCTGAGTTAATTGGAGGCAGTGGTGATTCTCGAGCTTTTACACCAATACCGAGGAATTTTTGGGTGTGAATGAAATTGGGGGCCAATTTGAATCTACAACAACAATTGGGAAGGTGATTTTTAATGAATGGAGAGATTCCAAGTGGGCTCAAATTTGATTGAGATGGTATTAGCTCCATGAGCTTTGCAATTGGGTTTTAATTGAAGTAGTCCTCAACGAATTGGTTAACCTGGTTTGGAATCGACTAGTGGATGGTGTTTACATTGAACGGAGAGAAGATTGAGTACAATGTTTGTGGCCGGAGTTGGGAGATGGACACTGGAATGAGTTGATTTGAATCGGTTTATCATAGGGTAGCTATGCAGCCGGTGGTTCCGAGTTTTGGTAGGAGTTGGTTGTTCTTAATAGCTGAAATTAGTAAGGCAGTGGTGGTTATTTTCAAGTAATAGACATAGTGATTGATCGTAGTCAGTAGTGTCGGTGACGGTTTGGAGAAGGAGGAGGAGAAGGTGAAAGGATCAGGGTTATATTGAATGGGTACTAGTGTGAATATTAGTAGAGTGAAGGGTATAACTGTAATTTCGTTTAATAATTTAATTTAATATAATTTTTTTATTTATTTACTAAACGGAAGTCAAGACTTAACTGGTCAACATAGGTCAACGTCTGGTCCAGGTACCAAACCCTAACGTTGGACAAATGTTAGACCAAAGGCTAGTGTTGGTCATAACGTGAGTACCAAAACCCAATTATCTCTAACTTTAATCCCCTGTTTCATGTGTTAAGATTCCACTCACCTAAATATAACACATTATTTACGCTTTTGCCTTTTAAATTCACTAATTTGATTAGCGTGTGCCATTTATCCGACTCCCAAAATTCCCACACTCCACATTTCACACTACTGTTCTTGCTGAATGCTGACTCAGTGGTTGCACCGGTATATTATGCGTGTTTATCCGGTTTTGGTTGTAAGATTTTTATTTGTCGCATCCGGAGAAAATACTTACGAGGTAGTCAAATGAGAATTCTAAATTTTTTTGATAGTTTTTTATTTGAATTATTCCCGAAGATTCTCTGAAAGTCTGAAGAAGAAAAAAATAATAATTCTCTAAGAGCATATTAAAGAGTTATGGTGACTTACAGAGACAAAAAAAAAAAAGAATTTGAAACAGTTTTTGTGATTTGTAGAGACAAAAAATATATAGCATCTAATCAAAAATTCAACACATCCACTTATTACTCTTTTTTCTTTTTTGGTAAGTATGCTTTATACTCAAAAACTAAGTGGGCTTTACAGCACGGGAAAAGCCCTCCCAGTTACATCCCCGTACAAAAAAGGAGGAGGTTGATGAATTCAAACTTGATTTACACTAATTGATACATCCTTCTTGGACAGAAGATCAGCCACAAAATTACCCCCAGCCACAAAATTACCCTCTCGGTAGTGATTAGAGATTGAAGCATCTTGAAAAAGACTAAGAAAAAAGGTAATATTTCTAAGGATGTTAACAAAAAAACAAGGAACAAAACACAAACCATTTACAAATTGCATTATGTACATGGAGTCAGAAACCACTTAGAAGCTTATTAATTCCTAGAGTACGAGATAACTGCAAACCCTCTTTAAGTGCCCCATAACTCTTTTATGTCGATGTGTTGTTGAAAACATGTTTGGAAAATGCAGTAACAAACGAGCCATTGTCTAACTTAAGTACTTCACTTGCGCCTGCAGCATATTCAGTATTAGCTGCACGATTTATATTTAACATAGTATAACCGGCAAAAGGGAGAACCCATCCAATTATCTGAGAAGTAGTACGTAAAGTACGAGAGCAATAGGAAGTAATGGCAACATATTCTTGGGATTTGGAAATAACCTGTTGCAAGACGGATTCACATTAAAACTATGATGATTAAACACAACTTGATTCCGTGCAATCCAATTTTTCCATAAAATAAAAGGAACGACGTACTATGATAGATGTTTCTGCCCATGAGGATGAAAACCAGCTATATTATGCATGTTATAAGGTAAATAATAGTATCATGAATACCTAATAAAATATGTATTCATTGTCAAAATAAATCTCATTGTTGGCTATGCCTAGCTAAGTTTTCATTCTTTTTATTCCACTCAAGCCGCACTTTATTTACTATGCTATCTCGTCACTGGTTTACTGTGCAAATGACCCGTTCTTTGGTCATCAAAATAAAAATTGGTCCTACTCTCAAAAATAAATATTCACCCAATTTCCAAGTTTTCTAAAATGTCACCTCTTAGGAGAGATTTCTATCCTACCTATTTTCCTAAAAAAGTCTCTCCAAATCAATGACTTTCAGTTATCCTTCGAACAACCGGGGTGTTGGAGCGACTATTAACATGAAGTTTCAGAGAATTTAAATGTCTTTAAAAAGTCTCTAACAAATAACAAAAAACATTAGGAGACTCTGGAAAAATATCTATGGACTAACAATAGATTTGGAAACTCTCCAAAAGTTATTTAAAATCTCATTTAACTACCCCCTGTTAGTTTAAGCATGAAACAAAACATTGCACTTGTGCAGCATTGTACAAACAAATACTCCCCCGTCCCTAAATAAATGGCCTGTTTAATTTTGAATTTTGTCCCTAAATAGATGACCAAGTATATTATTAAACAAAGAGATATTTCGAAAACTACCCTTTTAATTGATTATTATTAATATAAGAAATATTTACAATTTGATAACAATGTTTATATTCTTTAAGTAGGTGTTTTAAAATGATTTCCAACAATATAAAGCTTGCGAATATCCGTGGTATAGTTTGAAAGATAAATCGTTTCTAAATTTTAGTAGTTATTATCCATAAGAGTATAATTGTAAAACATATTAAAAAAACTCTTCTCTCCTCCTTACCTTAAGCATTGTGCAAACTTGAACTATGTCATCTATTTAAGGACGGAGGGAATATATTTTAGCATCGAAATGTCTCTAGAAGGTCTGTATTCTAATATCTCGCGCTATGAGAAACTTGAAAGCCACATTATTTGTTTAGGGATGATTTGTGATTTGAACCCAAGTCGGTTCGAGTCAGATGTCCGATCGATCGTTTATTATTATTATGAAAGGGGGCCACTGAGGCATTTATTAAGCAAACCAAAAGAGAAAACTACAATGACTTGGTTGGGAGTCGCGCAACAATTTACGCACCAACACCTTTCTGAATAATAATACCTAACCTATGAAATAAAATACTGCCTAGATGATTATTCACATCGTGATCTGCCATACAGTTCTTCAATCTCTTCACGAAATCAATGACGTCGTCTCCTAGTTCCCCTAAGGTTGAAAATGCTAACACATGAGCGGAACATATATCAGCATACTTGTTACGCTTGCGGGTAATAGCGGCTGAAATAGCATATCCTGGGGTGAAACTTCGGTTACCCCCTTTAGAAAATGGGGAGACTCCCTTGACGTCGAAACATATGTCGCGTCCATTTTCCCAATTATAGACCATGATATCTGCTGGTTTGAGAGGAGTGTTCCTGTTTGTTGTGAGGCCAAGTGCGACTTCTTTCCTTGCTGCAACTCCAGCTTTGTAACATAATTCCGCAAAGAGATCTCTTACCATATCGTGTCGATATTTCAGACCAACCTCACTAGCACAGTGGATGGCGTGATCCCCGAACCGATCCATGGCTCTTTTGCAGCAAGAACAAATGCTATCGTCGTCGAAAAGAGGAATCCCAAGACGGTATTGTAGCACTTCCCTGAATTGACGCGGCCCAATGGACTGATTCAGACACTGAATGGGAACAACCTTAAGGTAGTCTTGTGCGTGTGCTTTCTTGTTGCACTTCCATAGAATGGCATCCCGTTCTGACATGGTATAAGTGGTTGATATAGTTTTCATAACAACCTCAAAATAACACTTCGCTAGGAGGTGCATAGGCTGGGGGGCGAAGTCTCTGATGTTGAAAGAAGAAGTAGATAAACCACAAAATTGCATGAAAGAAGCAACTGCACTATGAAAGTTAGGGCCGAGATCAGTTGAAATAGGTAGGAGTTTGCTTTGCAGGTGTTCGGTTTGATAACAGGAGGCGATGTAGCAGTATTGGATGGTGTCTGCCATAGAATAAACTCCCAGACCTCCACAATTGATAGGTAAGGTAGCTATGCGTTGTTGCAGTTTTCCAAAGCCTGGACCATCAGCAGTGATTATATACTGCAGGAACTGAATAAGGTGTTGATCAAAACGTCTCTGTGCAGCCTGCATGACTTGGGGCCGTGTTGTACGCATAGAAAAATACAATTTGAAGACACCAGCACAATTACGGAGGAGTAGCAGCTCACTCTGGGGGTGTTTTAACTTTTTGATGCAGTCCATCAGGTGTATAGTTTTGTTGACCCTAGCCATGATTGTGTCGCTGCAGTATTGGTCATTTAAGCTGACAGGTCCTCCCAATAAGCGCACACCATCAGAAGGTCTGCAAATCTCTGCCGGAAAAGCCGCTCTACTTCTGGGGTCTGAGTTAGGCCAAAAAACTTCAGTTTTTCGAATGTTTAAATCCAAACCTCTTGCAGGTCCATCAACTTGTATGATCTGTAGTGCTTTAGCCACTTCCAAGGTATCCCCAATTGATGTACCTTCATCTAAATACCATGCATTGAGGTCCAAAGAACACTGCGATGCTATTTTACAAACAAGAGGATGTAGTGCCAAAGAGAAGAGTAGGGGACCAAGAGGGTCTCCTTGTTGAACTCCTTGTGCGGAAGACAAGGTGAACTCATTGTAATATAATTTGGCAGGTTTTGCATAGCAAAATTCTACCCACTTCGATATACTTGGGCATTTCGCACGAACCTCATTGATTATGACAGTTCTATTGACCACATTAAAGGCATTAGAAAAATCGACTAGTAGCATAGTCAAGTTGTCATGGGTACCTTTCAGTTCCAATAGTCGATTTGCAGAGTGTAGTATACCTTCACCACTACATGGAATGCCCACTCCGAATTGATGTTTACCAAGGTATGCCGTCATGTCTTGAAGTACCGCTGTAGCAGCTAATTTGGAGCATAATCTCCTCCAGATTGTACCCACTGCAATCGGTCGAAGGCCTCCACCAGGCTTAAGCAATGGGGTTAACGGTGCACTCGCTATGTATTGGCCAAGGGATGATGGGCATTTACCAGCAAGCCACAGGTTAACAACTCCTGTTATGGAAACAAGAAGTTCATCCGAGACTACTGATGCTGCTCCACTGGTTGCGTCTAACAGATGTTGGGCACGAAGACCATCACGGACACACGACGTTCCCTTCGGGAAGCTTTTCAAGGCCTTCAGCACAGCTTGGACATCTACAAATATTGCAGCAGAGTTGGGGTCCTCATGAGGTATAATAGGTGGCCGTACTTGAGGGTGTTTTTGTTGTAATTCATGGAGTGTGTCAGGATTTGCAGGGGCTACTCCATTGGATGATATAATACGTATAGCAGCGATATAATGACCAAATTGAAGCTTCTTATGACATGCCTCAATATTGGTTTTGGGTTTCTTCCGCAAGGGTTGTTTACGTTGCTGCAGTATGGCTTCATCTTGTGTTGCCTTTTCAAGTAATTGATGGACAATACTGACACATCCATTCGACTCACTCCATTTAAGTAGGCTTTGATTAATTGCTGCAATTTGCAGTTTCTTCCGTGTAAGTGATCTCTCTTCACTGGCATTGTTGGGCAGATATAGATTAAGTGTGCAAATGGGTAGTAACAGTAACTGTAACCACACAGTAAGGTCCTCAGGTTTAGCAAGCACTTTGTCAAGTGATGTTTTCAATGCCTTCGAGAAGTTCAATCTACAAGGTGGTGGAATATTGGCAGTTGTGGTGAAACGTTTCTGATACACCAGATCAAGCAGTTCAAGGGACAAACCTGGAGATTCATCCTGCACTGCAGAGACATCCACCACAGGGGGGGGCATATTCAGAAGGCTTATCTATTCCATGGATTAAAAATTCCGCATGTCTGCCATTGTAGGGACCTGTTAGGATATTGCCATTATGTGGACGACAAGCACGCTTCCAGGACTGCACTTTCATACAATCACCACACAACCACATATGTAATTGTAGGAGTAATCTTTCCCAGGAATTGTACACATTATTATTAGTACAAATGCTTTCTTTGCATACTGTTAATCGCGCTTTAGATGGCCAATGTTGATCACGAATATGCCGGATGATAGAGGTTTTAACATAACCTCTGCTGTTATACCCATCCATACAATCGTCAAAGTGTTTGAAAGGACAATGTACCAAAATGCTATCTGGTGAATCGACAGTTTCATCAGTGTCTGAGAGGGATTGATCTTCGGAAGATGATAGATTCCTTGTTCTTGGCATTGCAGAAACCTTAGAAACTGCAATAACCGCTCGATAATCTTCTGAAAAATTCATAAGCCTGCACACAAGCGGTATCAATCTGTAGGGGAGAAAGTAAGGGATCGAATGATATACATATTTTAGGCTGCTAGATTGTAGGAGGGAGAAAAGATAATTTTCGGCTTTCAGTCACCGAAATTTTTCGCCATAGCCGCTCCTTATTATTATTATTATGAGGTCTGACTCAAAATTTGATACGTCTAATTTTTGTACCTGACCTGGACTTAAAAAGTTTTCTATAACTCCACAATTCTATAACTTTTGAACCAATTATTTTTTCACGGTTGTGCCTCATCCGCTATTTACACGATTTAAGCCCTGTTTGGGATTGCTTTTTTTCAACCAAAAGCACTCAAACTTGTAACAAACTTTTACCAAAAACTGTGTTTGGTAAATTTTTTTCAAAGTGCTTTTGGACAGAAGCACTTTCATTTTAGGCCTGCTTTTAAAAGCTACTCAGCACTAGCTTTTAAAAGCTGGAAAAGCAGAAGCTGTGGACCCACATAATTCGATTTAATTGATTCTCTATTTTAACCTTATTAATTTATTATAAAGACAAGTTTTACCCTCAAATATTGTACATTTAACATTATATTTCTAACTTTTATTTTATTTCTCTATCTTTTTCATTTTTTATTTAAAATAATAAATACAATAATAATTAAAATTATTATTTAAAATAATAAAAAATCTAATAAATATTAAAATAATGATATTTTATAAGCAAACCATAATCATAATTTTTTTTATTAAATAATAAAAAATAAAATAAATATTACTTATATTTTATTAAATATGTTAAATTAGAAATATAATTTATTATAATAAAATTGTATTTAAAACTAATTTTTGAAATATGTATATTTTCGTCATTAACTACATCACCAGCACTTTTAAATACCAGTTTACCAAACAGATTTACAGTTTGTTAATTGCACAGTGCTTTTTAAATTATAATTTACCAAACGTCATGCCGATTTATTTCCACAGCACAACACAACAACGCACAATACAACACAACCGAAAAGCGCTTTTCTAAAATTCACAACAATACCAAACTAGCCTTTATAAAGGGGGATACCAGTCCTACTAAGTGACGATACCATTTCATCGATCCAACGGTCAGGATCGGTGGGATTTTTTTGTCATATATGAAACGATAGCAACACTTAGTAGAACTGGTATCCCCTTTATAAATCATGGCTATTTAACCTTCTCTAATCGGATACGAGCTCTTAACTCTTGTCTTCGAGTGCGTAAAACAGAAAAATTATTTTCATATATAAAGTTGAGAGAGAAAAAACGAAAAAGAAAGAAAGCAAAAAAGAGAGTTCATGCACAGAAGAAAAAAGTAGTACGAAATTTTGAAGATCATCAAAATAATTACTACTTCATTATCTACAATGGCGGGAAATCCCGTTATCTTCTTTCTCATCTAAATAACCTTCACCGAATTTTTCTTCAACAATTTCTTTCAGGTTAACCCGAATTATACGGCAACTCTTTTTCTTCTATCTATTTTTTCTTTTAATCTTCATGATTCGTCATTTTTAGGGTTTTCAATTAGGGTTTCAGGATACACATTTTATACTTCATGTTGGTTTCTTAGTCTTATAGATCTTCATTATCTATATAGAAATTGAATTTTGTTGATGATTTGTTACCTTTTTCTGTAATAAAGGCTCAAAATTTTAGTTGTTAGGGTTTGCAATAAGAATTCACATTTCCTTGCTTCTTCTCAGAAAAATAATTACAATTTTCTTTTTTCTTTTTTTGCAGAATTAACTGGAATCATGAATTTCTCAATCAGGCATGAGAAATGATTAATTTTGTATGAGATTTAGATATATTAGTAAATTGTAGAGTAAGTTAAGTAGAGAAATGGATTCAGCAAGGAGTTGGTTTTCAAAGTTTCAACCAAGAGATAAATTTAGAGCAAAGAAGGAAGCACCAGACGGTAAAGAAGGGTCAAAATTGGTTGTAAATGATGAAATGGTGCCTTCTAATGTAACTAAACAAAAAGTTGCTGCAGCAAAACAGTACATAGAAAATCATTATAAGGAACAAATGAAGAATTTGCAGGAGAGGAAGGAAAGGTGCGTTATTTTTAAACTCCGGATTTTTGTGATATTTTACTTGCAGTTTCTTTTTTGTTATTGGTAGTATCTGCAAATCAAGTATCTTCAAGGTAACCGGAAATGCTTAGTTGTGATTTATGGTTCCTCGGGAACTTTGCCCTCTGGTGATTAATGCTTTGGATTGCATGCATCGCTTTGGTTGATACGATGAAAGCTGCCTTATTTTTTTTAGTTTGAGAAATCCCTGACATGGATGTCTTTAATGATTCGTGTTCGGTTCATGCATGGCACTTGGCAGCATTATGTAGGAATACGGATTTTTCTGCAAATTCCTTTTGAAGTAAGGTGATTGGTGAGAAGTGTGATAATTCCCATTTTGCTTGGATTTCCCCCTCTGAGTTACCAATTTAACTGCTGAATTAATTTTTAAAGTGGGATATGGCATTCATAGTCAATTGTTGCCACACGAAAAACACCTGTACTGAAACCAGTGGCTATCATCATACATCTCGACATCCCTGAAACCATTGCCACGCGACAAACACCTGTACTGAATCCATTTGCTATTATCGTACATCTTAACATCTCCTGAAGCTTAAATGATGTCTATGGCTCAAAGAGAGAGAGAGAGAGAGAGAGTAGTAATGTTGTATGATGTATCTAGTCCAAGAAATATGCTGCTCAATAATCAACAAAAAGAAGAAGAAAAGGTTGAGTTTTGGTTTTGACTTATATTGTACAGATGGCAACTTTCTGTGCAATGCACTGAGTCCAAGGTTTAGTGAATCCATTTAATTAGTTTGCAATTCAGATCTTTTTAATTGTGCACTCTGTCATTTGGTTTACTTGAATTTGAAAGCAACTTTTTACTGGTTTTGGCATGCAAGATTGCAGTTGTCTTGTTATTATGGCTTCTTGTTAGCACATGTGTTTGCTAACAGAACCCTACTTAAAACTAAGGAGTATATGGTTACTTGCATCTGAGCTCAAGCCGGTCGACAAGAAATTCCTTAGTTTATGTAATGTGTTTGCTAACAGAACCCTACTTAAACTAAGGAGTATATGGTTACTTGCATCTGAGCTCAAGCCGGTCGACAAGAAATTCCTTAGTTTATGTATCTCTTTATAGAGTTTTTAATGCAATAAAACTTGTTGTTTAATGTGTACTTGGTTGTACACGGAGGACATGGTTATTTACAAACACTGTCCAGGTTGTCGCAAACCAAAAGATCCGTATTTAAGAAGTTTTGGATGCAATCAATTACGGTTCACTGTGTACTAGTTTTGCACAGAAGACATGCATTGTTTGCACAACACTTAAACCAATAGTACTTCTTAGTGACTAGTTGCTTTGTTTGTTTTTGTTTTTGACTAGACGTGATATGCTTGAAAGGAAGCTGGCTGATGCTGATGTGTCTGAGGAAGAGCAGAACAACCTTTTTAAGCACCTGGAAAAGAAAGAAACAGAGTATATGCGCCGACAGAGGCATAAGATGGGAGCTGATGATTTTGAGCTGTTGACGATGATAGGAAAGGGTGCTTTTGGGGAGGTATAATTTTCTCACATGGTATCTGTTTCTTTTGTTCCATTTACCAAGTTCGCCTTACAATGTACCTTCCTGTTTTTAGTCTTCAGTTTATGGTAGCTTCATGTTGCAGGTCAGGGTCTGTAGAGAGAAGGCAACAAGTCATGTATATGCAATGAAGAAGCTGAAGAAATCGGAAATGCTTCGCAGAGGGCAGGTATTCATGCATGTATTTGTTTTTTAGAAAACCCCGTTTGGTATAGATCTTTCCATTATTCTTATAGCAAGTTACCCTTCTTCAGGTCGAGCATGTTAAAGCTGAAAGGAATCTACTTGCAGAAGTTGATAGCAATTGCATAGTCAAACTTTACTGTTCTTTCCAAGACGAGGAGTTCTTGTATCTAATTATGGAATATCTACCTGGTGGAGATATGATGACTTTACTTATGCGGAGGGATACTTTGACTGAAGACGAAGCCAAATTTTACATAGGGGAAACAATTCTGGCTATTGAATCTATCCACAAACATAATTACATCCACAGGTGTTGTGCGTTAATAATGTTCATGGAACTTTTCGTAGTATGTTCATGTTCATTTTTCTTTTAGCAGATCAGAATGGTAACTCTTCATAATTGTTTCACAGAGATATTAAACCCGACAATCTATTGCTGGATAAATATGGGCACATGAAGCTGTCCGACTTCGGACTGTGTAAGCCATTAGACTGCAGTACACTACATGAAAAGGATTTTTCTGTGGCAAACAATGGAAATGGATCCCAGCACAATGATGAGGGCCGGACTGCACCAAAACGTACACAACAGGAGCAATTGCAACATTGGCAGAGAAATCGGAGGATGCTGGTGAGTATAATGTATTTATCTTCATTCTTAACTTATAATAGAAAATGGTGTTTATCTCGGATATTTTCACTGGGGAACTCGTTACTGTACTTATATTTGATGCTGGCCCCTTTGTATTGTATTTTGCTAAGTTGTAATGTTGGAAATTTCCAGGCTTACTCTACTGTTGGTACACCTGACTATATTGCTCCAGAAGTTTTGTTGAAGAAAGGATATGGAATGGAATGTGATTGGTAATCAATCGATGACTTTAATGTTCAATTAATTTATTCTCTTATTTACCTTGAACTAAAGAGAGGCTTTCGATGTTTGTTGCAGGTGGTCACTTGGAGCTATTATGTATGAAATGCTTGTGGGATATCCACCTTTTTATTCAGATGAACCAATGTCAACATGCAGAAAGGTAAGGTTTGAAACCCTGACTGAGTTCCATGTGTTTTCTTGGGTTCTTTTTCTTGTTTCCCACCTTCATGCCAGTGTAGAGTGATTCTTACCAAGTTAAGTTGCTTCATCTCATGCCTTACTCATCAAAGTTGGGGTAGCATAATAGCATTATTTCCTGAGGAGTGCTTTTCCTCATGCACAGATCGTAAACTGGAGAACTCATTTGAAGTTTCCCGAGGAAGCAAAACTGTCCGTAGAAGCTAAAGATCTTATTGGGAAGCTTTTGTGCAATGTTGAGCAAAGACTCGGAACTAAAGGTGCTAATGAAATAAAGGTACGGTTGGTGCGTACTAAGAAATGTTAATTTGTTTTTGCTTTTTGCTTCATAAGTAATTATAAATTTGTGTAGTTACCTGGTTGATCCTTTTGTGTATTTTAGGCTCACCCATGGTTTGACGGTGTCGAATGGGACCGACTGTACCAGATGGAAGCTGCGTTTATTCCAGAGGTCAATGATGAGTTGGATACTCAAAACTTTGAAAAGTTTGAAGAGGTACAAATATTCCCTATAATCTGATGTTTTGTTTCTATCCACTCTTAGGTACTTCTTTGTTGATCATCATTTTTTCATTTTCTTCTTTCCTTATCTTTTTCCTCTTTGTGTTGCAGGCTGAAAACCAGACTCAGACCTCCACCAAATCAGGACCGTGGAGAAAGGTAATGCTAAACTTATATTAGCTGAATTATTATTTTTCTTTGAAGCATATATTAGTTTGATTTCCTTTAACATAGTTTCAATCTAAAAAATGTTTTTCGCTGAATAATTAGCTGATTTGGGTCAGTTGGTCCTTTAGACAATTCATTTTTTAATTGTGTTTCCACTGTGCCTAAATATGTCCTATCAATATGGATATTTTGCATATATATCACTTTCATGCACTACTACATACACAGTACAAAATTTGGGGGTTGATCTGTGTTAGACATGACGCTGCTGATGTCATCGTTCTTTGACATACTGCTGATGCTGTTTTTTTTTTTTTTTTTGCTTGCAGATGCTCTCATCAAAGGACATTAACTTTGTCGGCTACACCTATAAGAATTTTGAAATTGTCAATGATCATCAAGTACCTGGACTTGGTAAGAACGTCTTCAGGCATCAAAACCCTTTCCTGTTCATTAAGTACTTGAGCACCTTCATTGATGAGAAGGTGCTTAGGTTTGGTGATCCTGGATGACCCACAAAATCATTTTATTATTATTGCTCACTTATCCTTTAGTTTTGTGCATTGTTCAAGTTGGGAAACGGATTTATCGGTAAACATCTTTCTTTCTTTCTTTTCTTTCAGCTGAACTGAAGAAAAAGAGCACCAAATCAAAGAGACCGTCCATCAAATCCCTTTTTGGTAGTCATTATCCCTTGTTTATTTGTATGTTAAGCTTCTAACTGGTTAGGTCTTGATGTAGACAGCTTTAGACCGCCTTTAGTTTGATCTCTCACTCTCATCTGCTCACAGACTCTTCAATTCTAATCATTCTATATTTTTCTTCTCACATGATACAGACGACGATTCAAGACATCCTCATCAACCTGTTCAAGGGAGCTTTCTCAATCTCTTGCCTCCTCAACTAGAAGTCTCTGAAACCCAACAATCCCCCTAATTCCATTGCTTATTTGTCCATTTATAAAGGAAAAGATAGACGAAGAATCCCAACCCACAGAATGTGGGGGTGGGGTGCTATTTAAAAAAAAAGCATGTAGCTTCACTTTTCCTTCCATCTCTTCTAGACACCGGAGATGGGCTACTTTGACAAGCTTGTATTTTGTATTGCAGTAGTAAAAGGTGGGGAGTCGGAAAATTAGCTTTGGATAGAACTAAAAAAGATCAGAGTCAGGAGGGTCTTTGTAAGTTCTGTTATTTATTAAAGTAAATATTCTTTTATTTTACTTTTATTTATGTAATAAAAAGAAAAAAGAAAGGATGAGGAAGTTTAGAGAGGTTCCCCTATATCAAGTACGATATAAGAATATCGGATACGTCCCCAAAATCCAGTTTGGTAGCTAAAGGTGTCAATGGATGTCCGAAAATTCCGATTTGTTCGAATTCGCATCCGAAATATCTAACATTATTTGAGAACAGTTTCCGGATTCGGATTTCCGACTTCTTTTCTTTCCTCTTTTTTGCTAGAAAAGGAAGATATATTGAAGTAGAAAATGATTACATCTGGTTTAGTGGGGGATAGAAATCCAACCATTCACCTGGTACATTGAATTTCCTACTATATTTAGTTGCTTTATCAGCACAATCATTAAGATTCCTATTAACATACTCAGTTTTAACATAGATAAAATCCCTAAGAATGAAAAGACAATCTTCCAATATGGAATTGTTGAACCAGCTAATCAGATCCACCATTTTATTCAGAAAGGAAATTATATATTTTGCGTAGTAAGGCAGTACATTCGGCTTCTTCTGGATTTAGTGCTTGGCCTGCGACTGTTTTGCATCCTTTGAATTCCCCTGTTTGGTTGAAAACAACGATTCCAACACCAGACTTATTAGCATGTTTGTCATAAGAAGCATCACAATATACTAAACAACAATCATGTGGAAGATCTCTATTAGAAGGAGACACCTGATCTTGAGCAAAAGTTGAACTACTATTAGGTCTAGATGAAGCTAGGAATTCATTGGTATCACTAATCAACTTAGATGCCAGTCTGACAGTACAAGGAGTATTCAGGGGTTTTTGCTGGAAAATATGAAAGCATCTGTCCCTCCAAATACACCACGCAGTAGTTAAAACAAAAAAACTGAGAGCATCATTAGACGAAAGATGTTTGCTAATCCAATCACAAATGTTTGAAGTAGTAGCAGAATCTTGAAGCACCATATTTCCAAAAGGCAGAGAATCCCAAACAGATTTAGAGTACGGATAATGCAGAATGAGATGTTCAGCTGTTTCAGGGGTATTCATATCACACATACAACAAGTATTATCCTGATTAGGTTTGAAAACAGACACTCTATCCTTAGTTGACAATATCCCTTCGATGCATTTCCATAAAAATAGTTGGATTTTAGGCAAAAGGGGAGCTTTCCAAAGGTTTTTGTTTATATGAATTGGATGAGAGTTATAATCAGCAGGAGGTAACTCAACAGCCAAGAGCCTATAAGCTGATTTAATTGTAAAGGAACCATTTTTAGTGAATGGCCAAATCAATCTATCTAGACCAGATAACGGAATTCTAATGTTCATTATTTTGTGACTGTTTTCTTGAGTAAAGAAGGCCTGAACTAGTTCTGAATTCCAGGTGTTAGAATCTTTATTGATGAAGTTGCTCACACAGGTTAGGATTAGGATAAGAAATGCATAAGGGAGAAGACATGTTAGGAACCCAATCATCAACAAAAGCATTAATGTTTTCACCATTTCTAACTTCCCAAATAGCATGGTTCTTAATGATATTAAGACCATGACAAATACTTTTCCAAACCCATGAAGAATCCTTAATTTCTAAATGATGGAGAGGATGACAGTTCTTAAAGTACTTGCATTTCAAAATTTTAAACCACAATTCATCTTCCGAATGGATAAGTAACCAAGCAGTTTTAGCCAAAAGGGTTGCATTAGTAAACTTTTAAATTTCTAAAACCTAATCTACCTCTCATTTTGTGAGTGCAAACATTTTCCCATTTTTTAGGGTAAAAACCACAATTAGAACCTTTCCCCCACCAGAAGTCTCGTTGGGATTGCTCCATCTTATGAATGAGGTCATCTGGTAGAAGAAAGGAATTCATATGGTAAACGGGAGAAGAATTTTAAAACATTATTGTGTCAGATTCTTCCCTTTCCACTTAGCCACTTCTTTCGCGAAATGATCAACAAGAAATGAGAAGGTCTCATTCTTTGATCTTTTCAGGAAAAGTGGAATACCTAAGTGTTTGTCATCAGGATCAACTTTCTTAACATTAAGTGATCTAATGAGAGAGATACAAAGATCCGGATGCACATTCTTGCTAAAGAAACATCCAGATTTTTGAAAATTTCTGACTTTAAACCCATGAATGAGTTGACATTGTTCAGCATGCAGCAAATATCTGGAGAAAGACTCCATGCATAGAATGAACAAATAAGGAGATAACGGATCACCTTGTCGTAGACCTCTACTAGGTTTGTAAGCAGGACAAGGTGATCCATTAAGAAGGACAGAAATACTAGTGGTGCTAATGCATTGATAAATAATTTCACACCAAGAATCAGAAAAGCCAAAACATTTTAGAACATCAATAAGAAAGGACCACTCCACACGATCAAATGCTTTAGACATATCCAACTTTAGACCCATAATACCACATTTGTCTTTTTTCCTTTTCCTTCTCATCGAATGAACTAATTCTTGGGCAATAATCACATTATTCTGGATATTCCTGTTTGAAACATAAGCAGATTGGAATGGTGATATAATTTTGCCTAAAAGAGGTTTCATCCGATTAATAATGATTTTAGAAATTATCTTATAACTAGTATTGCATAATGATATTGGCCTAAAGTCAGCAGGAGTAACCGGATTGTTGACTTTAGGTATGAGAGACATAAATGTATGGTTCATTTCTTTAAGCAAATGGTGAGAGTGGAAAAAGCTTTGAACAGTTCTGAAAACATCAGTTTCCACTAGTTCCATGTTCTGCTTGTAAAAACCTGGTGGAAATCCATCAGGCCCTGGGGCAGACCGTGGAGCCATTTGTTTGATTGAGCATAAAAGTCTTCTTGGATTTTTTGCCAATGTTCTAACTGTATCTCAACTTGCTGAATAACATCAAGATTCCGAATAGTATTATCTTGACTATTCAGAACTTGTAGTTGAGTTCCAAGAGACCTGACCTTCTGGTCAATATTACCAAAGTGCGAAATGTTCCATTTTTTCAATTCCGTTTTCACATTCCTAAGTCTATTAACAAATTGAAAAGCATGAGACCCACTAACGGGGATAGAGAAAGCATTTTTAATGAAGACGGATCACTGAACCAGCACTTATAGTATCTATAGGGTCTCTTACCTTGACTAGAAAGAGTGTTCGTAACCAAGATAATTGGTAAATGATCTGAACCTATATAGTCAATATGAAAAAAATTTGGGTTAACATAATGACTCATCCACAAACCATTTACCAATGCCCTGTCCAATCTGGCTCTAATATTGTCATAGCCAGATTGTCTATTAGACCAAGTGAAAAGGGAACCCACAAAACCTAAATCAGATAAGTCAGAATTATCTACAATCTGTTGAATAACAGGAAAATCCTCAGTAGTTGGGCTAGTAAAAGTAGACCTCTCATGGGCAAACATGGTAATATTAAGATCACCAATTAAAACTCATTGGAGATTGACTTGTTCACCAATCCTGCTAATGTAATCCCATTGTTGCAACTTCTCTTCATGGTATACGGAACCATAAAGAAAAGTCACAAAAAAAATCCGGTTTACTAGGGTCATAAGAGATTATAGCATTTATCATTTTATCCGAATTATCTACTATTTCAAGGTTGAAACCACTCTTCCACGGTAAGCATATGCCACCAGAGAGATCAACTGAAGGAAATATCCAATTGTTAGGATAGTTGAATCTTCTCAAATATTGGCTCATTTTAGTAAAGTCATTTTTTGTTTCACATAAAAAAATCACATCAGGATTTTGACTCTTAATAAGATTATCTAGAGCAGTTCTTGTTGTAGGGTTGCCGAAGCCCTGACAATTCCAAGACAAGATTCTCATGATGAGAGTTTTTAAAAAAGAACAAGAACTGCAGGTAGTAACTTTCTGAGAGACACTAAAAGTACACAGGTTGAGGAACTGAATAAGGACCAAGCGCAAACCAGAGAACCAAGGAGGGTAAACCAATCTATAACTTACACCTAAGGATATAGTAAGATTAATGAGATACTGGATAGCAAAGAAATCAACCAAGTTATTAAAGCATCCAATTCAATTAGTTGCGACTCAACAGAGCAACTAAATTGATTAGAGTCAATCAAATCAGAGAGCCAAATTGTAAAAGTGTCCAAAACAAACAGTAGAAGGTCAACAGGGAGACTAAAAAGATTACAATCAATCAAATCAGAGAGCCAAATTAAACCAATATCTATGACAATTAGTTGCAGCTCAACAATACAACTAGAGTGATCAAAACCAATCAACTCACAAGCAACCAAATAAGAGAATCTAATTAGGATTTCCGCAGTCAATGGAGTGGGGATTATAATCACACAAAAATAGCTTAACAACTTAAACCTATATGTGATTATGTAAGTCACAGAAAGTAGCAATTGAAAATGAAACCTACGTGAGCAAGATTGTAATTTTTAGTCAAAATTAGGGCTTGCAAATAATAAGAAATTATCAGACTATGAAACCGAGAAATAGAGGGATTAGGGTTTGAAAATTTGTTGGAAGTAAAATCAAAGTTTAGAGGTACCTTGTTAGCATCCCCCATGTTATTAATCAGCACAATTTCTACCTCAACAACTGGGTTCTCTTCAATTTCCTCCATTTCCACACCTTCCATTGGTTCGGTTTGGTTGCTAGAAGTCTCGGACTGGTTGCTCTTCATTTTGACATCAGAGAGTTTCAGATCAGATTGTTTGGGACGAGGGTTTGATGTTTTGAGAAGAGAAGGTTGGGATTTCTTCTCGTTGATGCTATTTTGTGATGAGTTAGAGGACTCATTACGAGACCTTTTGATTTGTCTCTCCTCGGCATTATCGTTTTCATCTCTGGTCATTTCCACGAATAAGGATTCATTTTCTTTATTGGCACCCGGGTTATGAATAGTGGCACCAGAAATGTTAACAACACCAGCTTCTCCTTCAGTGGCAGCAACTACTTCATGATCTTTTTGTTCCAGACTCCATATTTCGTACTCCTCTTGAGACATAGAATCCAGTTGTAGTTGAAGTGCAATTTGTGCACATGTATCGTCGGAGTGGTCGATAACCCAACATTGATCACATATATGATACGATTGCTTTTCCCAGTGATATTTAACCCAAGCTTCGCCTCCAGATGTTGTTCTTAACCAAGAACCTCTCTTAAGTGGGGATGTTAACTGCATTCTGATCATAGCCTCACCAATCTGCCAATCCTTGGATGTGCATTAGGTGGGTCTAATTCAACTTTTTCTCCTCCCAAGTCTTGAATAATCTCATATATCAGGGAAACATTTAGGTGTTCTAACTGAAGGTTTCTGAACTTAACAGTCCAATTTTGATGCAAGAATTTAGTATCTGCCAACAGAATCCTTGGATTGTAGATCTCTACAGCAAGCAAGTAGCCTTTTACAGTCCATGGGGACCTTTTGATGATATACTCCTGCTCTCTGCATGTGCTGAACTTGAAGACGAAAATATTAGGACCCATAAACTTTGTTTCCTTATTTTTGTATTTCTTACAAATTGCATTGATCTCATATATTACTTCCCTAGACTTCCAAGACCTCCGGGCAAAAGATCTTACCAAGCACGTTGTTTGACCACTCATCGACTGCATTGTTAATAACTTGAGCAGAACCAAGAGTTTTCCTTTGAGGTTTGACGACCCCAATATTTGTAAATTGCATTTGAGAAGTGATATTCGAGACTTGAAATTGAGGATTAGTCGCCATATTAGGGCACCGAGGGTTGCACAGACAAATGATTTTTGGATTGAATATTGCTTTAATTTTTTTTTTGATGTGAAGGAAACAAAATAAGAAGGATATTTATAAAGGAGGTAACATTAACGTAGGTACCTAATTTACCATGCATGGATGTATTTTCTGACCAAAAATAGGAAAAGAATTATGACCTTGATGACTTTTAGGATGATTTATTTGTTTAACGGAAGTCGACCTGCATACGAGTTTATTTTGGTTAAAATTATGGCAGGAATTATTGATGCTAAAATTACGCCAAATATTGCAGAAACGGATGTTGGTTTGTTGTCGGGATAAGGGACTTTTCATATTCCGAAACTTTGAAGGAATAACTGGATACTGGTGATTGATCTTGTGCGATGATGATGAGAAATATCCACCGAGATTATGACCAAATTTGTAAGAGACAACTTTAAGAAACCTATATGGAACCATCCTGGAGATGATGCAGTGCACAACTGCTGGAGAGAGCACAACTGCCGGGGGATACACTACTGCTAACATTGATTCAGAGTTGCCTGTGCAGACGAACCACTACTGGAATGAACACTACAGCTTAATCTTGCAACTGATTAATAAACATGGATGTTGTAGAAAAGGGATTAGTTATCCATAAGAGAGAGAAGAAATAAAAGAATTAGTAAAGTAAGAAGAACTTAAGAGATTGAACGAAAAGAGATTTCAAACAAGGAATAAATCAAAACGCAAAACATATACACAACTATCTCGCTAGATTTAAGATACTGCATCAACTGTGAATAATTGATCAAAATGCAAACATATCACACTTTCAAAAATTCAAAAAAGACATATGATTCTAGAGATATCTAGACTCGAAGACGGAACTTCTGAAAATTTGTCTTTTCTATCCGAATGTGAATATGCAACCAGTCGGATACAAACTCGGATACCTTGAAAATTTAATATATAAAGATGTATGTACACCTTTCATCATCCACCACGTGTACAGAAAGAGACACGTGGAAGGCATGCAAAACAAGATATCAAAACATGATAGCAAGCATCTCATCAGAAGATGCCACCGGTCAGCAGATCCGACGGTCAGGGACAGAGGATCACAGAGGTATGATGGCTCAGAGGAGCACCAGATAATACCCCTTGGGTGTTAATACACCCAATCCCGAGGAAGATCCCAGATCAACGGCTGAGAGGAAGTTTGACTGACACAGATGTGACCAGACAAAGAGACACTTGCCTGACACGAGCAGACATCCATCTACCCGCATTAAATACCAAAGAGATATACACGTGACAATCGGCTCGTGGAAGAGGCGAGGATAACCTTCGTATTCAAGCACATGACGCAGCATATGCCGAAGACCTCTGCGTAATGGGCACAAAGTACAAGAAGATCCCAGATCAACGGCTGAGAGGAAGTTTGACTGACATAGATGTGACCAGACAAAGAGACACTTGTCTGACACGAGCAGACATCCATCTACCCGCATTAAATACCAAAGAGATATACACGTGTCAATCAGATCGTGGAAGAGGCGAGGATAATCCTTCGTATTCAAGCTCAGGCCGCAGCGTATGCCGAAGACCTCTGCGTAATGGACACAAAACACAAGAAGATAAGATTACAACGGCACCTCAGAAGTAGGACCCACGTTCCAACCCTATAAATACCCCTCTCCACTAAGAGAGGAGAGGTCGACCAATCCAGAGCAACTATATGAGAATATAGGAGAGAGAAATAGGAAGAGTAAGTAAACCCCCTAATTCCGCAGACCTATGTATACTCTAAAGTCATTCGACTATCTTTGTAATCATTCAATACATAGTGAAACACCAGCCCCGTGGATGTAGGCCTTAGTGCCGAACCACGTAAATCTTTGTCTTATTTACATTTCAGCACCTTATATTCAGCGTTGAACTTCATGTGCTTTACATTTATACTTGATTCTCTGTCTATTCCTTTATACGAACATTATTTATGATAATATTCGACAAGACAATGACAAGCTCGAAGGCTTCGAGTCGATGAATCGATATAATCATTCCCTTTACACATACAGCGTACAATTCTAGAATTAGACTGTATGCGAATATTGTTTGTGAACACCTGGATGGCTTCGTGATTCATGTGTTCAAAATCTGGCACTAGAAACAGGGACTTTGTCCCGGTAAAAGATTTATCTTATCCTGTGATTTCACCTTAAACGCGCATTACGGTTGTGCCCTATTCTGGGTTCAACGTGCTTTCAAAACCTTTTTTATTCTGGGTTCATGGTCTTCATTTTCACAAACACCATTTCAAAGCAGACACATCCACAGCTATCTATCACGGATTTGCACGTGAGGCGTTTTTCTTTTAGAACTAAGACTTAATAATCCAGATCCATGAGTTCTCGCGACGGATCTGCCTTTTCAAGAGTTTTCCTTTTCAAAAGTAGTCTGAAAACAAGGTCCATGATTGTTTATTAGAGGATTTGTATTGCGAAAACTAGACCGATGGAGTCTTTATGTTTCTCTTTTATTGAGGCCCTTGGGCAGCTCATTTCCTTCTATTCCAATAATTTTGCGGGTACGAATGACACTAACCCGATCCTCGTGGATATCTTTGGTTCTCTTTATTTATTCCCCTATGCAGAAAAAGACTAAAATGAAAAAGATACTAGAGGCGGGAAAAACCAAAGCCTCATCAAAGGAGACACCGATGATTACCCCGGTCATGACCCGAAGCAAGAAGAAATGAGACAAAGTTAAAAAAGCTACTCAGAGACAGGATGCTGCGGAAATCACCTCGTCTATGAACACTAACTCCATTGCAGCCGCGGCTCTCAAAGCAGCAGCCACAAAGAACAGCGCAACTGTTGCGTCCCTCCAGACTACAAAAGCTAACAAGACTTTGGTTTCAAACCAAATCCATCAACAAAGAGAAGGGGTGGCAGAATCTATGACACATCGGCCCGCACATCCACCAGTCTTCGGAATGCCGTCAACCAACGGTCAGAATCAAACCATACCAGTGGTTTTAGTACCGCGGGTGGAAGCTCAACCGAGGGGACCAAACTTGGAGATACCAACAATTGAAGCTGATCCTCTGCCACCCTTAATACACACAGTAGACGAAGGGGGAACTATGGTCATAGGGGAACAAGCCGGAACTCCCAATCAGGGATCAAACCAGTCCCACCGACTGATGGTAGAGCTCGAAGAATTGAAAAAGATCCAACAGGTCCACGCAGATGCCGTAGCTCTTCTGGCCAGGGAGAACCAAGACTTGAAAGATAGGATTGCCCAAAGCACGAAGACTAGCCAACAAATGGACGAAGCAAATTCTAAAGCACCAGAGACTAATCGAGACCGAAGAATCATCCTAGCAAACGCCGCTAGGGGAAGCAGTGCATCCGATCCGGAATATGCCGCCGAAGACTTAGACTATTATGACAGTGAAGTTCGAAGAAAGAAACGCTCAACTGAGCATGAGAACGTGGGATATTACCGCGCAATGGAGGAGCTGCGTGATGAGATGATGGCTGAGATCAGGCAGTTAAAATCCAGACAAGGCGGAGGAAGGTTTGAAGAGGTAATGAAAGAAGCTAACTCCACGCCCCTAACTCATCGCCTGGAAAATACCCCCATTCCGTTAAAGTGCCCTGTCCCAACTTTTGAATGCTATGACGGATCCAGTGATCCCGCTGGCACATATCCGGTATTATAATCGTATCTTAGCCCGATGGAGTCAAAACGACGCCGTCCTCTGTAGGTATTTCCCATCAAGTCTGAAGGGATCGGCTTTGTCTTGGTTTGACAACCTGCCACCTGATTCCATCAACTCCTACGATCAACTCGCAGAGAAATTCTTGAGAACCTACATGTACAACAAAGCTATCAACACCGGAATGGATAAACTTTTTTCTCTGGCAATTGATTACAAGGAGAACACGAGGGAATACACCAACAGATGGCACAAGATCTGCCAAGCCATAGGGAGTGTGGATCCCGTAGTAAGCATCAACTCCTACAAGTGGGGATAGACCGAATGAGTCTACTATTTGTTGAGATCCACGGAAGCGTACCTAAGACAGAAGGAGATCTTCGAATAATTATTGAGAAGTATGCTCGTCTTGAAGAAATCCATCGTGAGAACCCAAGGGCACAAACGCAGAGGTCTCACCGTACCAATTCCGCAGAACAAACCAGCGGGGCCAAAAGAAATAACTCAGTGGAACGACCGCACGAAGATAAGAAGGAATGAAGAGATGAACGACGAAAAGACGATCGAAAATTCGAAGATCAGGTTTACATTAAGCTCAATGCTAGCTACGCTCGGATCTTGCGAGAGATCAAAGGAAGGGAAAATTTGGAGTGGTCGTGGTCTAAGGGAAAACATCCCCCAAGGACCGATAAGTCTAAAGATTACTGTGAGTATCATTGCTTCAATGGACACCAGACCGAGAAATGCAAAAACCTCAAAATAATGATCCAAAAATTGATTGATGCTGCCGAACTCAAGCAATACATACGAAAGGAGCTCACCGAGGACAGATCCAAACGAACCAAGCAAGTCCAACTTCCAGAGGGAAACCGCACAATCAACACCATCTCGTGTTCCGAAGCCGCAGGGCCCTCACTTACAGCGCAGATAGGAAAGAGGCTACGAAAGCAATTCGAAGACCACTGCGAATTATATAAGATTGATGGCGTAGAGGTGGACGAGCACGAAGAGTGGATGGACGCACCTATCATCTTCGATACTGAAGATATCGAAGAAGATATGGAATACCATAACGATCCCTTAGTCCTCACACTACCAGTGGCCGGATGTAACCTCAAAAAGATCCTCATCGATGGGGGAAGCTCAGTGAACGTTCTATTCTACGACGCCTTCAAACGGATGAAGTTCCATGATGAACAGCTGATGACCTCTTATTACACCATCTATGGGTTCAACGGAGCGCCCACAAAGCCATTGGGAGACATCGTGTTGCAGGTCAACGTCGGCCCATGAAAGTAGAAACACGATTCAGCGTGGTAGACGCCCCATCCCCTAATAACGCCATTATTGGACGAAAGTGGGTACATAAACTCAAAGGGGTGGCAACAACTTACTACCAATATCTCAGGTTCCCTACACCCGAGGGAGTAATGGAAATCAAGGGAGATCGGGTCTCTGCAAAAGAGTGTCAGGCCACTCAGGATCGTATCAACAACGAACAGGAAGAGCAACGAAAAACCCGAAGGATCAAAAATAAAGAAGCTGCGAAAGAAAAGGCCATAGACCTGTTCCTCAAGAAAACCGCAGGGAAGGGCTTGACAAAGGATGATAATGTCCTTAACACAGAAGCAAGTACTTCAGCAGCCAACGAAGGACAGAAACATTCCAAATAGAAATTAAAGAACGTCTCATTCCTTGGGGACCCGAAGCCGGTGTTCACACCAGTAGAGCCCGTAAAAGAAATCAACATAGGAACGGAAGAAAACCCGAAGATGATCAAAGTAGGGACCATAATGGACGAAAAAAGAGAAGATTACTTAACCAAATTACTTAAAGAATACGCGGATGTATTCGCCTGGAAGTTAGGAGACATGCCGGGGATTGATCCGAAAATAATCCAACACGAGCTGCGCATCAAACCAGGCACGCCACCTTTCAGGCAGAAAATAAGAAAAGTTGCACCAGAGTATCATAAGGCAGTAGAAAAAGAACTTCGGAAACTACTAGAAACAGGCTTCATCAAGGAAGTCAAATACCCTACATGGATCTCCAACATGGTCGTCGTTCCTAAGAAGAATGGAGGGGTTAGGATATGCATCGACTTTACTAACCTCAACAAGGCATGTCCAAAAGACAGTTATCCCCTACCGAGCATAGATCAACTGGTTGAAGCAGTGGAAGGGTACGAAGAGCTGTCATTCATGGATGGATATTCTGGTTACAACCAAGTAGCTATGGCAGAAGAAGATCAACTACACACAGTATTCTACATCCCGCATGACCTTTATTGCTACACTAGAATGCCCTTTGGACTTCGAAACGCAGGGGAAACTTACCAGAGAATGGTCGATGCTATCTTCAGGCCATGGATTGGTAGTACCCTAGAAGTCTACGTTGATGACATGCTCGTCAAAAGTAGGCTGCGCAAAGATCACCACCAGGACCTGAGAGATATTTTCGAAGCAATGAAGAAACATCACATGAAAGTAAATCCAGAAAAATGCACCTTCGGTGTCACCTCAGGGAAATTCCTCGGATATCTGGTAACAAAAAGGGGTATTGAGGTAGACCCCGCGAAGATTCAGGCCATAGTGGAAATGCCATCTCCGAAGAATTTAAAAGAAGTGCAAAAGCTTAATGGGTCCTTAGCAGCCTTGGGCAGATTTATTGCCCGATCCTCGGACAAATGCAAACATTTTTTCAATATTCTCAAAAAAGGGAGTAAGTTTGAATGGACCGCAGAATGCGAAGAATCCTTCCAAAGAATCAAGGAACACCTGGCTTCAATTCCAATCCTGCAGAAGCCTGATCTTGATGAGGTTTTGGCATTGTACATAGCAGCGACAGAAGACGCAGTTAGCGCAGTGTTGGTCAAAACCAATACGAAGATAGAACAGCCTATCTATTATGTCAGCAAGACCCTCAATTCTGCGGAAAGGAATTACACGAAGATCGAACAACTCATCCTGGCATTAGTATGGGCTACTCAAAAGCTGAGAACCTATTTCCTAACTCACTTCATCCGTGTCCCATGCAAAGCACCACTGGAAGCAGTCCTCAAAAGTGCGGGAAAAGTAGGTAGAATAGCCAAGTGGAACACCCACCTGGATCAGTTCAACATCATTCATGAAATTCAACATTCCCAAAAATCCCAAGTTTTGGCGGATTTCTTAGTAGACCTCCCCCTGGAAAACGATCAAGAGATTGGGGGTATACCAGAAGCCGACGAGGAAAGCAAGGATCCAGTTGATGTCCTCGAACCCGCGAGTCAAAGACAATGGGAAGTCTTCGTTGATGGTTCCAAAAATAAGGAAGGGGCAGGAATATGCATTGTCATCACCACCCCAACTGGAGAAAGGATCGTACAGGCACTCATGTTAGAATTCAAAGAGCATACTAACAACATCGTCGAATACGAGGCAGTCGTACATGCCCTCCGCTTAATAATAGAGATGTGGGTAACTAATATAAGACTGACAAGTGATTCGCAGCTTGTCATATGACAAATAGGGATCGAATACAATGTGTACGACGACACCCTCTCAGCTTACATGGCCTTGGTACAAACATTGGCATCACAAATTTCGAACATCAAGTTCCGGCACTTATGCAAAAGGGATCTCAGGCACGCGGATGCCCTAGCATATATATCATCCATGCTGAAGGAAAAGAGTATCGAAGCTATCAAAATAACAAGGGTATACGAGCCTTCGATTGCATCACAATTTTCCTTTGCTACAAATCAAGATACAGTGGAAGAAAATATCGAAAATCAGGTGGGAGAAGACATCCGTGATGATTTTGACGAAGAAGATATCCTGTCAAGAGCAAATCAAGACGAAGATTTCAACAACGAAGATGATTGGAGAATGATGATCCATGCGTTTCTCAAAGATGGAACCTTACCCGCGGATCAGAAATAAACCAGGAAAATACTCTCCAAAGTAGGAAGATATGATCTTCGGGATGGGATCCTGTACAAGAAATCTTTCCTCAGACCGTTACTACGTTTCTTATCCAGGAAAGAGGGGCATCGAATTCTAAACGACATCCATTATGGTGACGCAGGGAATCATAACGGCATGAGATCACTAGCCGACAAAGCAAAAACGCAAGGATATTACTGGCCCACAATGATACAAGATGCTGCAAGAATGTCCCGACGATGTGAAGAATGTCAGCGTTTCGCCAAAAAGATACACGCACCAGCAACAACGTTGAATTCTGTGGATAGCCCGTGGCCATTTGCAAAATGGGGCATAGATATCGTTGGGCCTTTCATCGAAGGATCAGGGAAAAGACGATTTTTGATAGTAGCCACGGACTATTTCAGTAAATGGGTGGAAGCCAAAGCCTTATCCAGGATCAGAGACGTGGACGTGTTTACTTTCATATTCCAAAACATTATTTGCAGGTTCGGCATACCAGCGGAAATCGTGTCCGATAATGGTAAACAATTACAGGGGAAAAACATAGACATGCTCTTCGACACTTTCAAAATAAGGAAAAACAAGTCCACCCCCATATACCCTCAAAGCAAAGGACAAGCGGAAGCTACTAACAAGACCCTCGCCCTTATCCTCAAAAAGCAATTAGACGAACAAAAGGGGCGATGGTGTGAACAACTACACAATGTATTATGGGCATACATGACAACACGAAGATCTGCCACTGGGGAGTCCCCATTTCTCCTCACTTATGGAGCTGAAGCAGTCATCCCAACAGAGATCCTCATGCCAACTACAAAGATCGAAGCATGGGAGAAAAATCTCACAACAGACATGATGTTTGAGAGACTGGACGACCTGGAAGAAAGGAAGGAAACAGCATTGCAAAAGATGGAAAATTATCAACGGAGACTAGCGAGAGAGTACAACAAAAAGGTTAAGCTTCGAAATTTTGTAGAAGGGCAGTATGTGCTAAGAACAATCCCGCAGTATCAACGAGAGAAGAAATGGGGAAAGTTAGCACCTACGTGGGGAGGACCTTTTATAATACACGACATTGCGGGAAACGGTTCCTACTATCTTCGCAATCTGAAAGGAGAGGTCCTCCGGCACCCTTGGAATGCTAAATGGCTCAAACCGTACTACCCATAGGAACAGCGCAGCTTTGCATCTGCGTGAAGAATACCAGAAGAAGAAGGCAGCGTAACCGCTTTACATGTTTCTATCTCTGGACGAGGAGTAGCAGGCCTCAACCTATCAATCAAATAAACTTTTTGGGAAATCTTCAAGCAAACGAAATGGTAAAAAGGCCCGCTGGGTGAACACATGTACATTACATAATAAATTAACAATATTGGGGAAAGTAGTTAATCTACAATCTCTCAGGGCTCCCCTATCAGTGTCTATGAGTGTAAAACCAGGGGGAAGGCACCCAGCAGAAAGAGATACCCAACCAATTTTAAGGCAGCGGGTCGACGGAATGGGTGCATGTCAATATTTCAAATAAGCATTCCATATCCTAGAATGCTGCCTCGGCCCCCACCGTTTGGGAATCCTATGGCCCAGGATTCGCCAGCGGGGTGACAAGTCTCAAGACGATCACGAAGGTATTTACCTTCGGTATCGCACCCAAACACTCTCAACTTTTTACAAAGCAAGTTATTTCTAGTTTAACACTTCACAATACTTAAAATAAAGATGAATTGATAACGCAGGTATGCCAAAAGGATGATCCATTTCATAAAGAGTTGATTACAAGTTCAGCTAATAAGATAAAGCAGGAAACACATCAAAAAATGATCCAAAATTATATAATCAACAAGGATCAACTTTCTATGACTAATAAAAGAAATCTACTTGGACGATACAGCTCCATCAACAAGGTTGTCTCTGCGAGATGAAGGTACGCTACCACCTGAAGAAGGCCCAGAAGAACCAGGCAAGGGCGCGGGAAGGGGACGACGCGGATAATTCTTGACAAAACCATGTTCGACTTTAAGATCAAGTTCAATATTATCTAGGACTTTGTTGGTCTCCTCAGCCAACTGACATCGAGCTTTATAAGTGATAACAGCGGTCCACTGGTTGGCCTGAGACAACAATGCAGATAGGCGTTCCGCCTCTTTGGAGGCAATCTCCGCTGCTTCCTCACGAGACGCGGCCAACACTTTGAAATAGTTGGCTTGTCCTTCCTGCTGCACTAAGGCAGATTGAGTTTTTTTAAGCTCATCATTTGCTGCGTGAATCTGTCCCTCGAGTGCTGAAAACAAGAAATACCAAGGGGTTAAAACGAAGAAATAACAGAATCACACTCGATAAAACGAGGTTATACCTTCGACATTAGCCGAAGCCTCTTCATACTCATTAACAACTGCATCCCGAGCCTCATCAAGAAAGTCATATTCGTCGGATAGTTTCTTATAATCCGTGTGAAGGTTCGTAAGAGCAAATTGACTCGCGTCTAATTCTACCTTCTTCATTGAATCCAAGTGACGAAGATGGTTTACTTCGTCATTCATCTCCCCCATCCTTTTATGGAGTCGATACACATTCACTTCAAGATCTCTTTCAGATTCCACTTGGCGAGCAACATCATCTCGAGACGCTGCTAGGGCTTTACTAAGAGCACCAACCTCAGCCCTAGCATTATCTATTTCCTCGGAAAGATGCAGCATACTATCCCTAACCCCGGGTCCTAAGAAAGAACGAGCCTGTTGTAACTCTCCTTCCAAAAAGCGCACTCTAGCCTCTAAGTCCGAAGCATGTCCTCGAGCATCACGCAGGTTGTCACGCGTCCATAGCAGCGTACCATTAAACAGACAACGGTCATGATTGTAATTATTTTGCATACCAACCATCAGTTTCGCTTTTTACGCCACTCAGCTGCTAAGGCGTTGTGCTCATCAGCACGAGCATTCCAGTTTATGGCTTCGCTTTTCAACTTACCCACCAACTCTGCAATGCGGAATTTCTGTCGTTCTCTTTCTTTCTGAAGCCATATGAGCTCGGGGACTCCACCCACTGAAGATAGGGTGGGGAGACTGAGACAGAACATCAGAGTACAAATAGGGAATCACGAGAAGTAAAAGACCAATAAAAAAATACGAACCTGTGAGGGACGATACATTTCTGCGAGCTTGCTCCAATTCGTTGCGTACTATAGCAAGTTTCGAACGGAGACTCTCCTCGGCATTATCCAGCCGCTCCTTTTCCTTCAGGCGACCCTTCAGTTCACTTATTTCCATCTCGGCCGCAGATAGTTCTTCTTCTCTATGACGAAGCTTAGCCTCCAACTTTAAAGACTTTGCTTTAAAGAATTGGTATAGAACATGGTTACAATGTTCGCTCCTCATCATCTATGTCACAAACGACAAACATATTATACCCAAGGGATCGGATATCGCGAAGAAAACAATGTTCGTATATCATGAGGGAATCAGTACAAGGACTTACCTCTAAGACACGCTGCTGGGGAAAACCGTATTGATACCCATCAGCTATGGCCATCATATCAGCAACAAAGGAGGGAGGGTCAACCACTAGGTTAGCTTCTGAAGCTCTCAGATTCTACTCCCACATCTCAGCAACGCGGATTTCAGAAGACACATGCATCATCTGACGAGTATAAGCGTCAGAATTCTTCTCACCGAGGACCACTGGGGCAGGGTTGGGGACGAACATCAGACTTTTTTCTTCTTAAGCCAAGCCAAAATGGCATCTTCGCCTTCAGGCATTAGCGAGTAAGGGAAATCCTCTAAAGGAGATTCAACCGCAGACTTCCCTTTGGATGTTCTCCCCTCACTCGCGCAAGTCTCGACATCACCAGCCTCAGTATGACCACCGGCGTTTTCAGCCTGCTGACCGGTGGCATCTTCTTTACCAATATCCTCAAGCACATCCCAATCATCATTTGGGTAAAGCAATAAGAAGTCTTTGGCAAGACCCATGGCAGCATTCACATCAAAGGATTCCCCCGCGGAATATATCCTACCGAAAGAAAATTCAGGGGAAATAACGGGCAGAGTACCCACACCAACAATATTATCGCCAACAGGGGCAGATCCACCCCCGCCAGTACCACCAACGGTAATATTGCCCTCAGACTCACCATCACCACCCGTGGCAATTCTTTCTTCACCATCACCACCCGCGAAAATTCCTTCTTCACCATCACCACCCGCGACAACTTCTTCTTCACCATTACCACCTTCGTCATCAGGGTGAGAAGTGTCGGTACGCTCTTCTCCATCGGACATTTCTTCATCTTCAGCATACCCTTCGTTTACAGTACTCGTAACCTCCTCATAAACCTCAGCCTCACCGGTAACCACAGTAGAAGATTGTTTGGGTCCAAGTTTCTTCTTCTTCGACACCTACAAACCAGTACACATCCCCACAAAGGCTCATTTTTTCCCTCACTTCAAAAATGAAAATTATTTCAAGCAAGGAAAAAGGGGCAAATAGAATACAGAATATAAGAAGAAACTATACCTTGGCAGCAGCAGCACTCTTCGTTGGATGGGTAGCACCAGAACCCTCCTCCTCATCTCCATCAACGACATCAAGAGCGTAAGGAAAATTCATGCCCGCGAAATTCGGACGCCAAGGACAGAAATCTCCATAACGAGCAGGAGGAGTTTCACGAGGCTTGCTGTTTTCAAAAAGACGCCAACCGCGCGGACCCGGAATCCAACCATAAGCCCAAGGACCAACTACCTCAATAACAGTAGCATGCCATTCATAATCATGGTCACGCTTAATCCTTTCACGAGCAGGAAAGAGTTTCCGTTTAGCAGATCCCTCAGTACCAGGAACATACTTCAGCTTGGCATCACTCACCTCACTCAAAAGACGAATTTCACCACGGGGAGCAGCAATATTACGAAGACTAACACTCCACGGCTTACGGTTTCTACTGTTGACATAATCCCCAAAAGAACTGTTAAAATTCTGAGGAGTGTACCACTCTCTCTCAGCAGAATTTGGAACATAGCAAGTCATCATAGTCTCTCCCTTGCTTCGCAGGTAACATTCCTTCAGTGAACGAAGATAATTCCCAGATAGTTGTGACACGGAACGATTATGAGTGTTCGTGGAAGAGCCTTCGCGACTAGCCAACACGTCATAATAAAAGGAGTCACCCGACTTATATAGGGGCAACATGAGACCCGCCTCGAAGGCTCCAACCGTAGTCAACAGATGAAACTCGTCAAACTGATACTTAGCAAGGAGCTCGTAAGTGATATCATCGTCAGGGGCATAGAAGCGAACCTCAAAAGATTGAAGTTCATGTTTTTCCTTGAACATCTCAAGATCAATATGCTTGAAAGTGACTTTCTTCTTACCAACTGAAATGCTGCGTATCACGGGGAAAGTTTCTTCTTCGTCTGCGGAATCAGAAGTAGGACTCAATTCTGAAGCTTTCCTTTTAGAAAGAAGATTTTTATACGGATCAACTCTCGACATAGTACCCTTGGCGTACTTCCCTTTGAAAGAAACCGCGGGAGGAGGCGGCAAAGATTTCTGCGGAGGCACTGAAGGAGGAGCCATTGAACGAAGGGGAGGAACATCCAGTGTTTCAGTACGAGGAGGAGGAGCCCGTGTACTCCTAGAATCTTCACGAGGACGAGAAGGGGTGCGGTTAACAACATACCTAGATCCATAAGGACCCGTCGGCACATCCCCTTTCTTAATAGGCACAACCTTCGCACCAGAGGAAGATGAAACCCTATGACCCCGAGGATCCGACTGCGAAGACTTGTAAGGACCTTCCCCAAGTGGAGATCTGTCAGAATCTCGACGCGGAGGGGATCTTTGCGGAATAGACGGCGGGGTTTGGTAAGGAGCCCGCGGAAGATCAGACATATCTACAAGGAAACACAAAAACAGTTTAGAGAAGAATACGAGGAGATCACTAAAGATCAAAAAAACCATAATTGATGGTTCATCCGGATAAACATTAAAAACCCTAAGAACTAAAAATAACCAGAAATACTCCATCCAACTCCAGGGATAACACTTAGATACAGACTCACAGACTTTGTAACAAAGAATAGGGGTAAACATATATGCTTCGACATGTGTGTTCTTCATCACAAAACCAACAATGCAGCAGCAGGAAACAAACGGGTAGATACATAGATAAATCAATGATGAGCAGCAAATGAAAAACCCCATACCTGTATAGAAGAGGACGACAAGCACCAACCACAGTCGAAGAAAGGAGTATCGGAGATATCAAAAGCTAGTTGTCTGCGATACAGGGGCAACAACAATCGAGAGAGAAAGAGACAGAAAATTGAATGTTGTTATCTTCCTCACAAGAATGACGATAATAAATGACTAAAGAACAAGAATAAAAAACAAGAAGAGGATGAACACTGACAAGAAGAGGATAAAAGTTTTTTCACATTCACTTTCCTATTTATGAAGCTAGAGAAGACAATAATTGTTCCTCGTACCAAGGAGCAGTTATGGGGAAAGTTAATGCAAAGTGGGAAACGTGTAGGACGACCTTTCTTCTTCTAAATTGCAAAATACGCCCAAGTCAGAAGAAGAGGGGCAAATTGTATGTACACCTTTCATCATCCACCACGTGTACAGAAAGAGACACGTGGAAGGCATACAAAACAAGATATCAAAACATGATAGCAAGCATCTCATAAGAAGATGCCACCGGTCAGCAGATCCGACGGTCAGGGACAGAGGATCACAGAGGTATGATGGCTCAGAGGAGCACCAAATAATACCCCTTGGGTGTTAATACACCCAATCCCAAGGAAGATCCCAGATCAACGACTGAGAGGAAGTTTGACTGACACAGATGTGACCAGACAAAGAGACACTTGCCTGACACGAGCAGACATCCATCTACCCGCATTAAATACCAAAGAGATATACACGTGAAAATCAACTCGTGGAAGAGGCGAGGATAACCCTTCGTATTCAAGCACATGCCGCAGCATATGCCGAAGACCTCTGCGTAATGGGCACAAAGTACAAGAAGATCCCAGATCAACGGCTGAGAGGAAGTTTGACTGACATAGAGGTGACCAGACAAAGAGACACTTGTCTGACACGAGCAGACATCCATCTACCCGCATTAAATACCAAAGAGATATACACGTGTCAATCAGATCGTGGAAGAGGCGAGGATAATCCTTCGTATTCAAGCTCAGGCCGCAGCGTATGCCGAAGACCTCTGCGTAATGGGCACAAAGCACAAGAAGATAAGATTACAACGGCACCTCAGAAGTAGGACCCACGTTCCAACCCTATAAATACCCCTCTCCACTAAGAGAGGAGAGGTCGACCAATCCAGAGCAACTATAGGAGAATATAAGAGAGAGAAATAGGAAGAGTAAGTAATCCCCCTACTTCCGCAGACCTATGTATACTCTAAAGTCATTCGACTATCTTTGTAATCATTCAATACATAGTGAAACACCAGCCCCGTGGATGTAGGCCTTAGTGCCGAACCACGTAAATCTTTGTCTTATTTACATTTCAGCACCTTATATTCAGCGTTGAACTTCATGTGCTTTACATTTATACTTGATTCTCTGTCTATTCCTTTATACGAACATTATTTATGATAATATTCGACAAGACAATGACAAGCTCGAAGGCTTCGAGTCGATGAATCGATATAATCATTCCCTTTACACATACAGCGTACAATTCTAGAATTAGACTGTATGCGAATATTGTTTGTGAACACGTGGATGGCTTCGTGATTCATGTGTTCACAAAAGATATAATTTTTAAACCTAGAAAAGTGGATATCAGTTTTTATTTTTATACATGATTATTAAAAAGATATTTATAAATATCTTCTCCTAATTAACTTTTATCATGTAATACTGGATTTGCGCTCGTGATTCGCACCGGAAATTTGTTTGCGTTTATCTTGGTGTGCACAGGGTTCCGTCCCGCCCCGTGGCGATTCATTTTTTATTTGATGTGCATGGGACTTCGCCCAGCCCCGTGGCGATACATTTTTTATTTGATGTGTGCAGGGCTTCACTCCATCCCGTAGCTATACATTTTTTATTTGGTGTACATAGGGCTTCGCCCCAACCTGTATTTTTTATTTGGTGTGCGCGAGCCTCGCCTACCGTGAGGTTTTACGGCCTCGAAGTCATCAACGATGTGTACCTTACCAGTACCTCATTCTACGCGAACTCTACGTATCAAGTATCTAAAGAGATCTAATGGCGACAATATTATATCCGACATAAGAACTTAATCATGGAGAACCCTATACTTCTCGCAAGACAAGTCCAACAATCATATATAAGATTCTCAAGAACATTCACTCCAAATACCAAAAAATAATATAATAGCTTTTGAAAGTAATTTAAAAGAACACTAAACATCTATGTATGAGACATGCTTTGCCCATACAGAAATAGGGAATATATTGGCGGCAATTCTCACTCCTATATAATAGTGGCAACAATTTTCACTCCTATAGATTTGCATAAAATAGATATAACATTTGGGGCACACATCTCACACCAATCAAAAGTAAACCTTCTCCCTTTCATGCTAACAAAAAATAAATATTGTAACCACTTTCCAGTCAATGGAAAGAATCACTTTTGAAAAAAAGTAAATACTCCCAAAACACAGATATTAGTTGTTTCTAAAGATCCAACCCCATCCCAAAATGTAAAAGAAAACTAGTTTGAATTACACACTTATATAATACAAAACATCATAGGTTTTTGAGCATTGGACGGACGGATGACATTTTGAGAGACAAACAAGTGATCCGACCATCCTGATAATTGCATAATTCATATGATTTTAGTATCCATTCCATACTTGTTTTAGCTATTATTCTTGCAGTATTTTTATTATTACTCTTGTTTTCTCTTATTTGTATCTATTAGGTGAATCATACGAAAAGGAGATACAAAGTTCTGAAAAGATCTAACAAGAGAAGCATCTCAAGTATCCAAGCGCCCAAGTCCAAGAGAAGTGGAAGAAGTGCGACGAAAAGGAGCAAAACGCTCAAAATCAAGAGAAGGGCCAAAGACAGATATTAACTCATTTAAATTAAGGATTTCTCATCATCATCTTGAAGAGAAATGAAATATAAAAATAATACAAAAAGAATGAGGTCATTCCGAGTTCGGATGAAGAAGTTGTGGCCAAAACAAATTTTTATCAATACCGAAGACAGTAAGGTTCGCATACCAGGTTCGCATACTTAATTCCGAAAATTTCTGCTGGAATTTGAAGTTCGCGGACTGGTATGCGTACTTAGCAAGTAGGAAAACGTGTATTAATACCTTGGAAGGCCTAAGGTCACGTTGGGAGTCTTTATGTCGTATTTTCGGGTCGGGTTCTTGAACCAAACTAAATACTTGATGGCCAAGCAATGTAAACCTATAAATAGGTATTAGGACTTTCACATATCAACACATCTCATATTATACTTTTGTTCTTCATTAATATTTTAGGGTTTACCCTTTTATGGGGAAACCGAGTAATTGTGTAATCATGAGAAACTAAATCCTTTGTTGATAAAGGATGAATTCAATGTTCCAAGAGTGAAGCTTTATTAATAATACAAGTCTATTTGAGGATTTAATCATCATCGTTTATTTTCATTATATCTAGGGTTTATGATTGATTCTTATATTGGTTTGGGTGCGCAACCAGATTAGTATATTGATCATTCTATTGCTAGTAGTGAGTTGAGCGATCCGTAATTGTCGTGCATCTCCTACACAAGTAGAAAACATGAGACCTTGCAGAGGAATTCTGTAAAGCACTCGTGTCTGGAAACAACACCAGTAGTGAACCGAGATTACTGAGTTTAATTGCTGGAATCAAACCTAAATTCACAAACCCTAAAGCGTTTGATTGAGTTACACCTTGTAAGCGTACCTCAAGGCGGATGTTGAATAGAATCCGGTGACTAAGCGTACCTGTTATCCGGTGATACAATGAGTTTTGGGAATATCTAAGCGTACCTGTTATTCTATGGTTAGTGATGAATGGTTCTAATGGAAGATAGATAAGTATTCTAATCATGTTAACGCTTAGTAACGGCGAAGGATTCCTTAATCGTCTCTTTTCTTCTTTATTGTCTTTTTTATCTATCTCACAACCAAACCTCCTTTTGTTATTTACTTTATTTTGCTATTTCAAATAACCTATCAATTACACAGCTCTTTGTGGGAAAGATCTCTTACTACCGCTATATTACCAGTTAATTAGTGGGAAATATCTTTATTAATTTGTTGTGCCTACGACAGCCCATACACATCCCAGTCTCATCTCAGCCAAAGACATCTGATGGTTATAAGAGTTGTAACCTAATTCAATTATGAATATGTGCATTTATTACCCTCATAACTATTTCCACAATAATTTTAAAAAAATAAAGTCCACACAGAAAAAAGTAGAAATGACAACTAAATGTTGAAACCATGGAGAAGTCATATTTTTACACACCAATATATTAATGTAGAAAAAAGATGAAGGAAATTCCTTGCACCATATCTTTAAAAAGATCAAATTAACCAACCTTCATCAACCTGCAAGATACAAATAACATTAGAACGTGAGCGATTACAATGTGTGAAGCCCAACAAAAATCTTTGGATTATACAGAGAAAGGGAGCAATTATTGAAAAATGAAAGGAAAAAGAAGGCTCACCTGCAATTTAATCGAATAAACTAGCCTTGATTGACGTGCAAGATACTAGAAACATTCGACCATTTGAGGTCCTCTTTTTAACCAACAAGATTCTGTACAATGCGTAGAACCATAAACAAACAACTCTAGGTTGGGTCCTGTTTATTTAAAGCACAAAGAATAATTCATGTTAGAGTATTGCTCGGTCAAACTCGCATGCGTTGCTATCTCAAGCATTTTTTTCAATGTTAGTGACCAAAACTATAAGTCTTGATTTCTAGCCTACTATAGCTAAGGTCTCGGACTAGGATAGAAAGTGTAATTGAGCTCAAGAACTCAATGACAATCATCATACAAGACGAAGGACTACTCAAGGAACTGGTGGATCTTCATCGACTAAAAGGTATGTGGAGACTTGAACTTATCTATCACTCAAAAGTCTATCTACTCTATCTCATATTCTTGAGAAAAAAGTCGTTTTGGTATATAGACTTTGATTATACACATTTGCTATTTCGAGCCGAGTTTATCTCGCCAATCTATTTCTCGAAATATGTGTTGCTAAGCTTTTGCTTTGGCCAAGTTCATCTTTACCTAGTGACGAAAGTCATGTTATGTTTCAATCACTTTGAAAATTGCTCAGAAGAAAAATGGTTTGTGAATAACAACTATATAACGTCCTCTGAGAATGTTTCAATGATTGAAATGAGAGTTTAGATTATATAACCATTGGTGGATATAAGCATTGCTGTGGAAACACATATATGTATAAGTCCTTATTCCTTGAACCGAAGTTTGCGAACTTTGTTGATCAAGAGAACCGGAATAGTGGCGTGAGTTAAGTCAACGAACTCAGTCCGCGAACTGGCGGAAGTTCTTGACCCGAGAAAGTCTGCTGGAGTTTGTAAACTCCTTCCGGGAACTTAAGTCCGCGAACCCAGTCCGCGAACTTGAGTTGGTAATATCTATAAACGATTGTTTGTGAACTTATTCATATTAACTAAGGAATGCTAAATGCAAACCGTGGCTATATAATTCATGAACCGATTCGAGTGAATAAAATCGTTTTTGATTCAATTATGTCTTGTGTAGTTACATAACATTTCCTTGCAATTGAACAACTCTCTAACTAGTTCATATGAGTCATTTGAACAAGTTATGGTGAAGAAGAACATGGTTGATATGAAAGTGCTCATATGGCTAACCATTGGTTAACTATTGTTGAACCAACAAATGTTCACGTTTGGGTACGGTTATATAAACCCAAAATAGTACATTTCATTTGTGTGTAACAAGCTAAGTTTTCGATCTAACGGTTGAGAAATATTAGCTTGAATCTAATCAGGTTTTCATCTAACGGTGAATATTGAATGCTTTAGTACCAAGCTAACATTAATTGCAAACCCTGATTTGAAAGACTATATAAGGGAGAACTCTAGCAACTGGGAAACCTAATACCCACACCTTAATATGATACTAGTTGTGTAAGCTAGAGTCGATTATCCTTTAGCCTTTGGTTTCTTCTCTAAACCGGGTTAACGACTTAAAGACTTCATTGGGATTGTAAAGCCATACCGATACTACTTTCTCGTAGTTGTGTGATCTGATCTTGCTGATTCTACCGTGTTGAGTACAATCGTAACGATTGGCTTGAGATTGATATCTCCGATAGGCAAGATAGAAAATTAATCACAAACATCTTCGTCTCACCGTTTGTGATTCCGCAATATCTTTTTTCGCTGCGTCGATTAAGATTATTATGAGGTGATTGATAATACTAGGCTGTTCTTCGGGAATATAAGTTTGGTTTATCAATTGGTTTTTGTTCACCTTGATTTATCAAAAGACGGAACAAAAACTCGTAGGTATATTCGTGGGAGACGGATTTATCTATTCTGTAGACTTTTTTGTGTGATACAGATTTGTTTATTAAAGTCTTCGACTTTGGGTCGTAGCAACTCTTAGTTGTGGGTGAGATCATCTAAGGGAATCAAATGCGTAGCATCCTGCTGGGATCAGAGACGTAGGAGCATAATTGTACCTTGGATCAGTGTGAGATTGATTGGGGTTCAACTACAGTCCAGACTGAAGTTAGTTTTAAGTAGGCTAGTGTTTGTAGCGACTTAATACAGTGTGTGTTCAATCTGGACTAGGTCCCGGGGTTTTTCTGCATTTGCAGTTTCCTCGTTAACAAAATTATGGTGTTTGTGTTATTTCTTTTCCGCATTATATTTTGTTATATAATTAAAATATCACAGGTTGTGCGTTGTTCAATCAATTAGATATCCGACCTTTTGGTTGTTGATTTAAATTGATTGACACTTGGATATTGGTCTTTGGTACCATCTGAGTTATCTCTCTAGTATTTGATAAAGACTCGCAGATTTCTATTTTCTTGAGTATATATCAAATCGAGAGATTGAGATATAAACTCTTTGATATAATTTTTATATAGATTGAGACTGACTGTCTAGTTGATTCTCTAGAAAGTATATTGGAATTTGTCCATACAGATTGCTAATCGAAATATTGGGTGTGGTTATTGTACCCCCGCTTTTTTAATTGGTATCAGAGCAGGCAAACACGTTCAAGACCTTACAAGTTTGTGTTTGTAGCGATCTGAATCTATGGACAGAGGTGTTATCTCAATAAACGTACCACCAGTCTTCGATGACTCTAATTACTTATGGTGGAAAATTGTTATGCGAGCTTTTCTTCAAGCACGTGATTTTCAATCATGGGTATATGTTGTTAATGGCTATAATGCTCCTGTTGTGGCAGTTAGAGATGTCAACGTTCCCAAGGACATTGGTGAATACATCCCTGACGAGATACTTGATGCAAAACAAAATTCTGACGGTTTGAAGGCCATTATACATGCCATTACCCCAAATCTTCAGCACCATGTGTCAAATTGCACTAAGTCTAAAGAAGCTTGGGATATCTTAGAAACCGTATTCGAAGGTGACAAGCACATTTATTTGTCTATTTTCATCTCGATTTTTTATATTGTTAGTACCCGTTTTTGTACTTATTATGGTGTTTTGTGTATTTTGACGTATTTTTGGGAAATAAACATTTTTGGAAAATTCGGCTCGAAAAGTTGCTAAAGGCATCTCCGGGGGACATTTGCTAAAGGGACTCCCAATTTGGATAAGGGGAAAACCTGGGCACCCCCAAAACAGCTGCTATCGGAACCCCTACTCTGGATAGGGGGCGACCACCTTTCTTCGAAGATTCAAATTTCAAATTTGGCGGGAAAAGAATGCAGACACGGGCAGAATTATGGCTGAAGTTTTGGACGTGATTTAATGAGATTAAATCGTTGATTCTCATGGATTGGACCTATTAAAGATTAAAAATGTTGTTGTAGGTTTTTTTATGGGTTGGATTTAGCTAGATACTCGGGTTGAGGCAAAACAAGGGAGTGAGTTTACACGGGTCCCTGCATGATTTATTTTTGGAATTCCAGGGAGACTAAAGGCGAGATATTATTTCCAAAGATACGTATCTATCTAAGGAAGAGTTTGGGACGAGTTTGAAAGATCAGAAACGCGTGAAACAAGTAAGGGAAGAAATTATTGTCGTGACTTCCACGGAAAGAAAAGAAGAAATTTAATCGGGTTCTAGAGGGTTTGGAGGTGTATAAAAGGTGTGGTCGAGTCCCAGAGAGGGGTATTGAAGTTTAGGAGAAGTTAGGGGAAGTTTAGAAGACCACAGAGCCGAGAAATCGAAGTTGCAGAGAACCGGGTTTTGCTGCTGCTGAAGAAGAACACGAAGAACATAAGACCCACAGAAACAGTCTTTTACTTTACAGCATATCGCTTCTATCGTTTCATGTAACAGTTTTTATTGCAACAGTTCTCTGTAACAGTCAGTTTGTAACGCCTATAAACCGTTGCGAAATGTCTGCTTTATTAGTTTCCTCTTGTTTTTCACCTTTTTGAGCTATGAACACCTATTTTGAGCACGTGAATAATATGAGGAGCTAAAACCCTTAGCTGAGGCGATGGAGGAAGCCATTGTTCCATGAAAAGTGGTATATTTCTATTTTAATTAATTCTTGCAATTTCTTTTATGATTATTTGCATGGAACTAATATTGGAAAATTGATTTTTATTGAATGATTGTGATCTGTTTTGATGGAGCATGCTTAGTTTAAGACTTTTGATGTTTCATGTTTGATGTATACAATTGTTACTTCAAAAATCTACTAGAGGCAATAAATTAGAATCACTTTAAACGCAAGGAATTGCATGAATATTGATTAGATTAAATCACTTAATTGGTCAGTGGTGGAATCCTGAGTCTTAGTGCTTTTTATAATCTTGATAACAACTTCTTAAGTTTTCTATTGAATTTGAATATGAAATCGAATCTCTTCAAGCCTGAGTGAACGATACTTTTCTTACCACTTTACAACAACAATTAAAATTACATCAATTTTTGGCGCCACCGACGCGGACTTGTCTTTAAGTTTAGATTTTAGATTTTTATTGTTTAATTAGAATTTTATTTTATTTTTATTATTTTCTTTGATTTTACTTTGAGTATTTTTTCTTTTGTTGTGCAGGTTTTGCTTGAAACGAAAGGTGAAAAGTTGGACTTGCCATAAAAGGAGAAAGCCGAAGATTTTATTTTTTAAGAACTTTTATTTTTGGTAGTTTTTATTTATTTTTGTACTTGTAATTTTATTTTATTTTTGTTTATTTTTAGTATTTTATTTATTAAAAGAAAAAAACACACACATTTGCACACGCCAATTGCATTTTCGTCCGGCACCGATTTTAGGAAAACAAGTGGTTTAGTATGGTGAACCCTCTGGGCGTTATCATCCGAAACACCACAAACCTCAGCCTCGTACCTTTGGGTATATTTTGTTGTGGTAACTGATGGAATGCTAGGCTAGGTATCTGTGAAGCTTTGAACTAATTGTGCAATGGAAGAAATCAGTGCTCATAGCAAGCTGATTTTCTTGCCATTCCTTGTGTATGCTTAGGTTGCAGTGTTGATTGTGCATTGGGAGAAACTAGTGCTTATAGCAAGCTAGTTCTCTTCCCATTCTTTTAGTATACCTCCTGAATGCCTTAGCCTAGCCTTGCTTCATTTCAGCTTCACCACAACCCTGCCCTTGGCCTTAGGCCTTGGTTCATTCTTGTTTTGTTTCGCTTTTGTTCACTGTTTTGTTTTTGCTGTTTAGTTTTTCCATTGCTTTTGCCTTGTTGTTTCTTCCCTGCCCTGCAACTCTGTTGCTTCTCTGGTTTGCTTCCAATTTGGCCTAGAGCCACTGTTTACCACTCCTAGTGCTGCTGTGCACTGCTTGTGCAGCTGCTGCTGTTTTGCATTGTCTGCTACCACTGCTGCATTGCTACTTCTTTTTCTTGGCCTTGCTGTGCAGCTCTTTCTCTTGCAGCTGCTGTTGCTGTTGCCCTCCTTGTGTTGCCTCTGCCAAGCTGCTGCTGCTGCCTTTCTGCAGCTGTTGCTGCCACCCCACTTCTGCAGCTGTTGTCTGCTGCAGCTCCATTGCTGCTTCCTCACCAAGCCCACAGTTCACTAAGCCAAAGACCCTCAAGTCCAGCCACAGTCCACTGTTAGCTCAATCCCATTGAACCCAAAAGCCTCTGAAGCCCAGTTAAGGCCAAAGCCTAGTTCACTACCAAGCCCAATTGAAGCCAAAAGGCTTCATAGCCCAATAGCAATTTAGGAACCCAAATAGCTAAAACACTTCCAAAACACACCCGATCTCTGTGGATCGACCCGTACTTGCACGAGCTACAACTGACGACCGTGCACTTGCGGTATTACTGTAGGCCCGCGTTCTCATTACGCTTAATTTTTATACATATCTCCGGGTCCACCAAGTTTTTGGCGCCGTTGCCGGGGATCATTTTTAGGACCTTTTAGAAGCCTACCAAGTTTTTGGCGCCGCTGCCGGGGACTACCAAGTTTTTGGCCGGGGATAATTTTTTACACCTCTTCGAGGCCTGCCAAGTTTTTGGCGCCGTTTCCGGGGATCATTTTTAGGACCTTTTAGAAGCCTACCAAGTTTTTGGTAGCCCGGAGATGTGTATAAATTACTGTAGGCCCCCGTTTTCCCAAGCCTACCTAAATTAGTTAGCCCAGCATTTGCAAGTGCACAGTTTTTGGTTGAATTCTTGTATGCCAGAACGTAAAAGAGACGCTCTAGGACGGTTTATGCGTGAAAACCTAGAAGTGATATTTTAGGAAACAAGAGTCTTGATTACCTTAATCTAGAGAGTCCTATTTTTGAACGTCCTGATTTTACTGAGGAGAGAATCCATATTGCTACGATAGAGCCATAAATGGCAACTTTGAAAGCTTTGTTAAATCCAACTAGGAATACTCGTCCCTCGTGTACCAGGATAGCAGAAACTGAAGCAAATTATGAACTTAAACCTGGAACCTTAAAAATGCTCCCAATCTTTTTAGAGAAAGAAAATGAAACCCCTATTTCCATGTTAGGGACTTTGAGGAAATTTGTAGTACCCTAAAGATTAGAAACCTTGATGATGATGCTTTGAAACTTAGGTTATTCCCTTTTTCCTTGAAAGATAAAGCTAAATCGTGGCTATATAGTTTGGCTTCCGGGTCAATCGAAACATATGTACAACTTACATCTTCCTTTTTGAACAAGTTTTTCCCTAGGCACAAAACATCGTCTATTAGGACGCAAATCTGCACATTTTCTCAACAGGAGGGAGAATCTTTGTATAGGTTTTTGGAAAGGTTCAATGATTTATTAGCCCAATGTCCTCATCATGGTTTAGAAAAGGTTAGGTTAGTTCAGATCCTTTATGAGGGTTTAGATTATTCCACTACAACCATAGTGGAAGCTATGTGTACTGGTGGATTTGAAAACCAAACAGTTAATGCGGCGATGACATTTTTGAATGAAATCGCCGAAAAGACCCAACAATGGGAAAATAATAAGGAACCCCAGAAAAAAAATCTTCTAGGTAGAGGAAACGTTAATAGGGTAAAAGGAGGCTATGAATCAGATGCCAAAATTGCAGCAATAGCTAAAAGGTTAGAAGCTTTATAAGTGGGTCACACTAGTAGTCGAGTGAAGCCTTTTTGGGAAGGACAGATTATGGAAGAGCAAGCCAATGCTCTTTACAATAACACTAGATTCGATAATTCTCAGAAGTTCGACCCATATTCAGAAACTTATAACCCTGGTTGGAGAAACCATCCGAACCTTTCATGGTCTAAGGGCCAGAGCCAAGGTTAGTTTAGTAATTCTAATGCTCCCCCAGGTTTTGGCTATACTAAGAATCCTTCAGGACAAGCTCAGTATCAGAATCAGTCCGATAAAAAAAATTTAAGTCTAGAGGAAACTCTCGCCTCGTTTATTCAAAACACTGAAAAGATGCACCAATCATTTTCACAAAGCGTAGAAGCTAGTAACAGGATATGGCAAGAAAATAGTCAAGCTATTGCCGAGTTAAAAACGCAAGTTAGTCTGATAAATGATTCCTTGAGATAAAAATGTAGGTTCCCTAGTCAAACACAACCCAACCCTAGAGGAGTTCATGAAATAGGCGCAAAACCAACAAATCAGCTGAATTCTATTAGCACCCTTAGGAGTGGTAGAGTTGTAGACAATAAGGTAACCATGCCCGATAGTGAGCATACTGTAGTTCACCCCTCAGGACCATCCATAGATGAGGAGACAAATAAAATTTCTGATGATGCCAATTCGGTTCCTGAGAGGCCCTATTTTATGCCTAGATCCCCATTTCCCTAACTAGTAGTACCAACAAAGAGTGAATCCAATTTTAATGACATAATGGAGGTTTTTAAGAAATTTACCATAAACCTTCCGTTACTAGAAGCAATTAGGCAACTGCTGGCATATGCCAAGTTTCTTAAAGATATGTGTACGTGAAAGCGAAAGCTTAGTGTCCCTAAAAAAGCCTTTGTAGCTAGTCATACAGTTTGTATACCTCAAATGCATTTAGAGGATGAACCACCTGATTACAACTTAGAGAAAGCAATTGACCTTTTTCAGGAACATGATGGTCTAGAAATTAGGAAAATTGTGACTAGTCTATCTAGAGACACCCAAAATTCTAAGTTTGGGGGTAGTAATGCTCAAGTATCTCCATTATAAGTCCCTAACTTGGGACTCAAGCCTAGTGTGCCTGAGGTATTACCTGAGTTTCTTCCGACTCCACAACCCGATCATCCAGACACTATCCAGAAGGAAATCCAGGAATTAGAAACCCATAGTTCGGAAGAATCTGTTTATCGAGACACTCATACGAAACCCAAGTGGGCACCGCAGATAAACCCAGTTGTCCTGAATGAAGTTTTGGATCAGGTTTTGCTATATTTATTTATTTATCTAATCTGGTGAATTTGTCTCATAATTGTGGTAGTTTTATTTGGTTTTGTCGACCCACAGTTGTTTCAACTATTGATATATGATTTGAAAAGGTAATTAGCCATTTATGGGTATTTGACGTCTGGCTGAAGACTTTAAACTTAGCACTTCTTTGGAGGTAACCCATGCTCATGCAACACGGTAATATCTTTCCTTAACTCTTTTGCTTCAAATGGTAACAGTTTCTCCTTGTTCATGCTTTTAAATTTTATCTTTAGAACATTGAGGACAATGTTAGATTTAAGTTTGGGGGTGGGGAAGAAACTTTTTGTTAATAAACTCTAGAGCCTAGAAATTTATGCTTATTAAGGATGGCACTAACCAATCTAAGTGGATGGAAGAGTCTTGGTTGTAGGAGTTGAGGAACCAATCTGATTAGATGGAAACATCTAAAGAGTCTATTCATAAAAGCACAGAGCTCAGGTGTTAGAAATAACATGGTAGTTTCGCCATATCTCATTGAGTCCTTTTCACTTCTATTTTTATTTTGTTTTCTTTTTAAAATATGTTTCTCTAAGTAATTAGGTGGGGCTCACGAATCAAGTTGTTACCACTGATAGGGTGAAATAGAGTGATTGAGATACCCAAATATATATAAAAAAAAATGAAAAAGAAAAAGAAAAAGAAAGAAAAAAGAATTATTATATCAAAAAAAAAATTGAGACCAGACCATCAGACCAACCGGAATAAATTCAATAAAGTCGACCACCGGTACCCTTGTGTATGCCAGTTGTGTCGACCTAGAGCTAGGATTATCGACCATTGGTTCCCTGTATATGCCAGTTGTGTTGATATTAGTCAGACCAGTATCTCAGTCCATTAGGATAGGTTCATTTTGGCAGTGGCCTTCAGACAGATATGAGAAACACTATTCACCTAGTCAACATCAAAATCATCTATGTTTTTTCTCTATCCATCTTCTTAATCTATCCATGTGATTTGTTAACTCCGGATATTGATGTCCATAGTGAGACTATCTGAGTAGAGCTCTGTCACTTATATATGAATTTTAGTATGCTTGAGTGCAAACTCGTGTACAACAATTAGAATTTCGCATCAGGGTACTTCCTCCTGTAGTCAATAAGTATGCCAACCAAGGAGATTCTTTAGTGCCTTCCAAGGTTCTGCGTAGATGCTAGGGTCTAGAGAAAAGGTTTTGTGGGTATACCTCTTGTAAATCCTCCTGAGACTATAACTCGGCCACTAAGGGCCACCTAGGGGTTCAAAGGATTATTGCATATGCTAAATGCAATTGACGATGCCTACAACAGTGAGTTAGGATTTTAATTTTATATTTGCTCGGGACTAGCAAATAATAAGTTTGGGGGTATTTGATAGGCACATTTATGTGTCTATTTTCATCTCGATTTTCTATATTATTAGTACCCATTTTTGTACTTATTATGGTGTTTTGTGTATTTGCAGGTATTTTTGGGAAATAATTTTTTTTGGAAAATTCGGCTCGAAAGGTTTCTAAAGGCATCTCCGGAGGAAATTTGCTAAAAGGACTCCCAATTTGGATAAGGGGCAAACCTGGGCACCCCCAAAACAGCTGCTATCGGAACCCCTACTCTGGATATGGGGCGACCACCTTTCTTCAAAAATTCAAATTTCAAATTTGGCGGGAAAAGAATGCAGACACGGGCAGAATTATGGCTGAAGTTTTGGACGTGATTTAATGAGATTAAATCGCTGATTCTCATGGATTGGACCTGTTAAAGATTAAAAATGTTGTTGTAGGTGTTTTTATGGGCTGGGTTTGGCTAGATACTCGGGTTGAGGCAAGACAAGAGAGTGAGTTTACACGGGTCCCTGCATGATTTATTTTTGGAATTCCAGGGAGACTAAAGACGAGATATTATTTCCAAAGATACGTATCTATCTAAGGAAGAGTTTGGGACGAGTTTGAAAGATCAGAAACGCGTGAAACAAGTAAGGGAAGAAATTATTGTCGTGACTTCCACGGAAAGAAAAGAAGAAATTTAATCGGGTTCTAGAGGGTTTGGAGGTGTATAAAAGGTGTGGTCGAGTCCCAGAGAGGGGTATTGAAGTTTAGGAGAAGTTAGGGGAAGTTTAGAAGACCACAGAGCCGAGAAATCGAAGTTGCAGAGAACCGGGTTTTGCTGCTGCTGAAGAAGAACACGAAGAACATAAGACCCACAGAAACAATATTTTACTTTACAGCATATCGCTTCTATCGTTTCCTGTAACAGTTTTTATTGCAACAGTTCTCTGTAACAGTCAGTTTGTAACGCCTATAAACCGTTGCGAACTGTCTGCTTTATTAGTTTCCTCTTGTTTTTCACCCTTTTGAGCTATGAACACCTATTTTGAGCACGTGAATAATATGAGGAGCTAAAACCCTTAGCTGAGGCGATGGAGGAAGCCATTGTTCCATGAAAAGTGGTATATTTCTATTTTAATTAATTCTTGCAATTTCTTTTATGATTATTTGCATGAAACTAATATTGGAAAATTGATTTTTATTGAATGATTGTGATCTGTTTTGATGGAGCATGCTTAGTTTAAGACTTTTGATGTTTCATGTTTGATGTATACAATTGTTACTTCAAAAATCTACTAGAGGCAATAAATTAGAATCACTTTAAACGCAAGGAATTGCATGAATATTGATTAGATTAAATCACTTAATTGGTCAATGGTGGAATCGTGAGTCTTAGTGCTTTTTATAATCTTGATAACAACTTCTTAAGTTTTCTATTGAGTTTGAATCTGAAATCGAATCTCTTCAAGTCTGAGTGAACGATACTTTTCTTACCACTTTACAACAACAATTAAATTACATCAGAAGGTAACTCCAGTGAAAAGGAAGTAGGCTTCAAAACCTTAATTCCGATTGGGAAAACCTTCGTGTGGCAGATGAAGAAACATTTGATGAGTTTAATCACAAAGTGTCTGAAATTGTTAATGCATCTTTTGCATTGGGTAAGACTATTCCTGAAAAGGACATTGTCATGAAAATTCCCAGATCGTTGCCATCTAGATACGACTCTAAGAAGCATGCCATCGTTGAGGGAAATAACCTAGATAATCTCTCCAGAAATACACTAGTTGGGAAGCTTAAGATCTTTGATCATGAGCATTCATCCAAATCTAAGGATATTGTGTTCAAAGCACTAAAGGACACTAAATTACTGATAAAAGTAAAAAAGTGTATATCTCTGAAGATGATCACTCTCAGACAGATTCATCATATGAAGATCTTGACAAATCGGTCTTGATGATCACAAGACAGTTTAGGGATCTTCTGTTGAAGAGAAGTAAACGGTTCTTCGGAGATAAGCCTAAAGCATCATTTAAACCTCATAATCGTATTCCTCCTAAAAATAGGGAAACATATGAAACTGATGACGAGGATATGCCTCAGTGCTTTAAGTGTAAGGGATTTGCTCATTTTGCAAAAGAGTGCCCAAATCGTAGAAAATACACTGGGAACAAAGGTCTTGCTGCAACTCTTGATGAAATTTCTGACAACTATGATTATAATGAAGACGAAAATCAAGTGTTGCACTTCTTGGTGAAAATATTGATTTTGATAACTGTAGCAATACATACATCAATCTTGATATTCTTTCAGAAGAAAACCCAACTAATCTGGAAGAAAAAATTGACCCATTCTTTGGAAACTCTGTTTGTAATGTTTCAGGTTCCACTATGTGTCTAGCTGCGTGCACATCTCAGAAGCCTTATTTTTATCCTAGATTAACGTGTTCATATTGTTCTCTAAAGGGTCATGAACTTTTAAAGTGTTACAAGTACAAACACCAATTGAGGCACGTCAACAAACTTCAACGAAGATCAAATCACTTAGCAAGTAAGCTTAAACTTGCTCAGAAGACCGTTGAGGTATGCAGGATTTTATCTTCGTCTAAGAAGTTAGTTTCCAAGGATAAAGCAAGACCATTATAGAAAAAACTATGGTCAAGTCGTTTTGATGGACCGAAGTCTGTGGATTCCTCTCATGAGGAAAATGGTGGACAAATTGTTGTTAATCGCAACGCAACTTAATTGTGTTGTTGTTGAAAATATTGTATCATGTGCCTGATCAAAAGAGACAATGATTTTGTACCGCCCAGGCTTTAGGAAAAGTTTTTCTTCTTCTTTTCTTAGTTTTTGTTCTTTCCAGTCTATCAACAAAAGAAAGGGTCATTTTCGACAATTTTACTCTCTCTAGGGTTCAGAATTGTGCGTACACGAACCTGTTAAAAGGTTGCGTAACCCTACATTCCTTTTTCCTTCTCCGTAACCTCTTTTTTTTTTTTATCTCAAGACTACTTGTTGAGCTTAAATTGTGATTTCCTCTCACAAACCCATACGTTTATGGATACTCCAAGCATGATGTCTTCTGATGGAAAAGATGTTAATATGATTGTTAAGCCATCAATCATGAAGGAAAAAGAAAAATCTCCATTACCTCCTACCTTGAAAAGAAAGAGAAAGAATGTGAGGAAGCCAAGAGTCGTTCCTTCAAACTCTCATAAGTTTTCTGATGTTCTTGAAGAGTTTAAGGAGATGTGAAAGGAGATTCAACAAATAAAGGCATTTGTGTTTAAGACTCATGAAATTCATAAGGCCCTGGTTCGACATCATCAACCAAGAAGGTTTATTGATATAAACTCCTACCTTAATGAACCTTATGTTCCAATGGTTGTTGACGACAAGGAGTTCGGGGACGATAAAGAATTTGTCAAAGGTCTTATTGCCTAGTAAATCTTATATTTTCTTTTTTTTTTTATTTAGAAGAATAACTAGAGTTTGGAATAGCCATTATTATGATTACACATAGCTATGTTCAACGTTTTCATCTTCATGTTTTTAGATTTATTGGTTTAAATTCTAAATTGTTTGGAAGATGATTTTTGTAGTATTAATCTTTATGGTTTTATATATTGAAAATTATTATGGGATATGTGTGTTTGCGTCCGTGAACTATGATTGTCTCATACCTTGTCAAAAGTAAAGTCTTTCGTAAGTCGATATGCATGTATTGATAAAAGAATGAATGGACTTTTGACAAATACAAAAGCTAAGCATATTATGTCAATTATTGATAGAAGATAGGTTGAAATCTTTTGTTTTCAAGGATTATGTTTATTGTATGTCATTGTGCAAATGGTGATGGAAAATAGAATGAGTCCTTGCTTATTCCACGGTCTTAGGTCGATATCCGATCCACAACTTTTGTGTATATACCGTGTTGTTCCATAAGGTGTCTTATGTTGAGCTCTATTGACTGAGTTATTGTTTCGGCTTAGTTGTTGCTCCGTGAGATACTTTATGTCGAGCATATTCAACTAAGTTAATCATCTTGTTTGGTTATTTAGTTGTTGCTCCGTAATTTTTCTTATGTCGAGCATGACCAATTAAATTGATTACTTTTTGTGATTAGTTTGCATTAATTATGGGTTCTCTTGTGATTAATCTAATTGAGTATTTTTAAGTCTCCATAAGTTCACTTATGTTGAGAATTTCCGGTTAAATTAATCATGAATTCTCTTGTGGTTAATTTAATTGAGTATTTTGGATTCAAATTCATACTTGTATGTGATTTGTTATGTCCAAAGAAATCCTTCTTTTCTTTCGAAATTAAGGTCGCTCTTCTTGTTCTTTCGGGAATGACATATTATGGGGGAGAATCCTTAATTGAACTTGTGCTTAATTGCCAAATCTTTGTGGGGAGTGCGGATGTGGAATATTATAGAGGTTATCTTGTATCTTTAAAATCCTTTATGAATGCATTTAGCTCCGGCTATATGATTGCATCTAAATAAGTTGATATGTGCTTTCTTTTGGTCATGAAATATCTCTTTCAGAAATTTCATTAGGATCCTTGTACCTTTGCTAATTTTATTGACAAAAAGGGGGAGAATTAATATGCAGTTCACACTATAAATACATATGGTTTTCGGATCATTATGTAAGGGGGAGTGGTTTCCATGTGAGATGGAGTATTGACTTAGGGGGAGTGATACATATCACCATAGTATTGTTGTTGAAGTTGTGATACAATTGAACTTTGACGCTGTATAATGATACTATGACATTGTATAACAATGATCGAAAATTATGTTTTCTCATTGTTATAGCTACGGATTTTAAACAACGATGATGCTGAACTTGCAACCTTTGGGATCATTGGAGTGCTTGGAAGTGACGAAGATTTCGAGTAATGTTGAAGATTAGACATGTGGAATAGGATCTACAAAAGTCAATTTATTTATTGTATTTCATATGTATTAATAGTTTTGTCACTAAAATTGACAAAGGGGGAGATTGTTAGAGCATTGCTCGGTCAAACTCGCATGAGTTGCTATCTCAAGCATGTTTGTCAATGTTAGTGATCAAAACTATAAGTCTTGATTTCTAGCCTACTATAGCTAAGGTCTCGGACTAGGATAGAAAGTGTAGTTGAGCTCAAGAACTCCATGGCAATCATCATACAATACGAAGGAATACTCAAGGAACTGGTGGATCTTTATCGACTAAAAGGTATATGGAGACTTGAACTTATCAATCACTCAAAAGTCTATCTACTCTATCTCATATTCTTGAGACAAAAGTCGTTTTGGTATATAGACTTTGATTATACACATTTTTTATTTCGATCCGAGTTTATCTCGCCCATCTATTTCTCGAAATATGTGTTAGTAAGCTTTTGCTTTTGCCAAGTTCATCTTTACCTAGTGACGAAAGTCATGTTATGTTTCAATCACTTTGAAAATTTCTCTGTCAAAAAATGGTTTGTGAATAACAACTATATAACGTCCTCTGAGAATGTTTCAATGATTGAAATGAGAATTTAGATTATAGAACCATTGGTGGATATAAGCATTGTTGTGGAAACACATATATGTATAAGTCCTTATTCCTTGAACCGAAGTTTGCGAACTTTGTTGATCAAGAGAACCGGAATAGTGGCATGAGCTAAGTCCGCGAACCCAGTCCGCAAACTGGCGGAAGTTCTCGACCCGAGAAAATCTGCTGGAGTTTATGAACTCCTTTCGGGAACTTAAGTCCGCGAACCCAGTCCGCAAACTTGAGTTGGTTATATCTAAAAATGATTGTTTGTGAACTTATTCATATTAACTAAGGAATGCTAAATGCAAACCGTGGCTATATAGTTCATGAACCGATTCGAGTGAATCAAATCGTTTTTGCTTAAATTGTGTCTTGTGTAGTTACATAACATTTCCTTGCAATTGAACAACTATCTAACCAGTTGATATGAGTCATTTGAACTAGTTATGGTGAAGAATAACATGGCTGATATGAAAGTTCTCATATGGCTAACCATTGGTTAACTATTGTTGAACCAACAAATGTTCACGTTTGGGTACAGTTACATAAACCCAAAATAGTACATTTCATTTGTGTGTTGTTAGATCATAGCTCGGTCAACCTCGCATGCGTTTCTATCTCAAACATGTTTGTTAATGTTAGTGATCAAAACTATAAGTCTTGATTTCTAGCCTACATAGCTAAGTCTCGGACTAGGATAGAAAAGTTTAGTTGAGCTCAAGGACTTCATGGCGATTCATCATACAACGACGAAGATCTATACAAGGAACCGTGGAACTTCATCAACAAAAAGGTATGTGGAGACTTGAACTTATCTATCACTCAAAAGTCTATCTCTTCTATCTCCTACTTCTTATGAGACAAAAGTCGTATGCTATATAGACTAGATCATACACATTTGACATTTCGAGCTGAGCATTCATTGTTTATCTTTTATCTCGAAATCGTGTGTTGGTAAAGCGTTTCTATTTGATCAAGTTTATCTTCACCTAGTGACGAAAGTCATGAAAAGTTTCAATCACTTTGAGAATTGCTCTGACGTGAATCGGTCTGTGAATAACGGCTACATAGCGTCCTCTGAGAATGTACAAATGATTGAAATGAGAGTTTAGAGTACATAACCATGTATTCCTTGAACCGAAGTTTTCGAACTTTGTTGATCAAGAGAAATCGGGAGGATTGTGGAATTGGCTTGCCAAGTCCGCGAACCAAGTTCGCAGACTCAGTCCCCGAACTGTCGGAAGTTCTCGACCGAGAATTTATGCTGGGATATTCCAAATACTCGTTTGTGTGCTTAGTCCGCGAACTCAGTCCGTGAACTGGCGGAAGTTCTCTTTCCGGGAATTTCTGCTGAGTTTGGAAAACTCAACCGATTAACTTAAGTCCACGAACTTGTTTATGAACTTAAGAGGTTATGATCTAAAGATGTGCTCTGAACATGAAACATTAAATTTTTAAGGAATGCTTTATGCAAACCGTGGCTATAATGTTCATGAGCCGATTCAATCGAATCGAGTCATCTTTGCTTCAATTGTGTCTTGTGTAGTTACATAAGATCTCATAGCAATTGAACAACTATTTAACTAGTTCATTTGAGTCAATTGAACTAGCTATGGTGAAGAAGAACAAGGTTAATATGAAATGCTCATATGGTTAACCTTTTGGGTTACTATGTTGAACCAACATACACGTACACGTTTGGGCATGGTTTTCACGAACCCAGTAAACGCCTACCCAAGTGTGTGTGACAAGCTAAGTTTTCGATCTAACAGTTGAGAAATATTAGCTTGAATCTAAATCAGGTTTTCATCTAACGGTGAATATGGATTGCTTTATAACTAAGGCAAAACCCTGATTTGAAGGCTATATAAAGGAGACATCTAGCATTGTGCAAAACTAATCCCCACACGTCTGTGTGCTACTAGTGCGCTCGCTAGAGTCGATCTCCATTAACCTTTGATTTTCTTCTCTAAAATCAGGTTAACGACTTAAAGACTTCATTGGGATTGTGAAGCCAGACCGATACTACTTTATCGTAGTTGTGTGATCTGATCTTGCATATTCTGTCGTATGAGTACAATCGATTGATTGGACTGAGATCTTGAGAGTTCTCTGATAGGCAAGATAAAGAAGTCACAAACATCTTCGTCTCACTGTTTGTGATTCCTCGACAATCCGCTTGTGTAGTCAGGAAGGATTGTAGAGAGGTGATTGATTAATCTAGGCTGTTCTTCGGGAATATAAGACCAGATTATCAATTGGTTCATGTTACCTTGATTTTATATCTAAAGACGGAACAAAACCTAGGGTTTATCTGTGGGAGACAGATTTATCCTTTTATAGACTTTTCTGTGTGAGACAAATCTGTTTATTATCAAGTATGTGATTTTTGGTTACAACAACTCTTGGTTGTGGGTGAGATCGGCTAAGGGAATCAAGTGCGCAGTATCCTGCTGGGATCAGAGGCGTAGGAGTACAACTGTACCTTGTATCAGTGGGAGATTGATAGGGGTTCAACTATAGTCTAGTTCGAAGTTAGTTTGCAGTAGGCTAGTGTCTGTAGCGGCTTAATACAGTGTATATTCAATCTGGACTAGGTCCCGGGGTTTTTCTGCATTTGCGGTTTCCTCGTTAACAAAATTTCTGGCGTCTGTGTTATTTCTTTACCGCATTATATTTTATATAATTGAAATAATACAGGTTGTGTGTTCGTGATCATCAATTGGAAATCCAACCTTTGGTTGCTGATTGATATTGATTGATCCTTGGACATTGGTCTTTGGTACCGTCCAAGTATTCCTTGTATTTGATAAAGACTCGCTATTGTTTTTAGCTTGAGTAAAAATCAAATCAAGAGAGAGATATTAACTCCTTGAGATACTTTTATCTAGATTGAGTCTAACTGTCTAGTTGATTCTCTAGCAAAGTATTTCGGAGTTAGTCCATACAGATTGCTAATCGAAATATTGGGTGGTGTTGTTAGACCCCCGCTTTTTCAATCGGTATCAGAGCAGGCAAACACGTTTAAGATCTAACAAGTTCGTGTTTGTAGCGATCTGACTCTATGGGAAAGAGTACTATCTCTGATAAACGCGTCACCAGCAATAAAGATTCTCTCTCATCTAATTCTATTAAAGAGAAAAGCTATTCTATCTCGAATATAGAAAAACCTTGTGGTTCGACGAGACAGACAAACAATGGCAGGTGTGTTGTTGATCTCCCTTCGAAAGAGACCTTCTCTTCTAATGAGTGGTATACAGATGAAGAGAGTAATTTGATTCTAAATCTTGTTAGAAGCTGTCAGATTGGATCAGCTAAAACACCATGTCAATGTTCTTCTTGGTGCTGTAAGAGATTGCAAAGTCCATGGTAATATTGAAGATCATTCTTCGTGCTTAACTCTTGAGGCCAGCCTCGAAAAGGATGCCTTGGATATTGAATGCCGTTTGAATAAACTCTCCGTTCAAGGTTGTTCAAAACAATCTAATATACCAAGAACTTCTGATGCTTTACATTCAGAAGTAAAAACAGGTGTTCCTAATATTTCCACCAAACTTGGGACATTCTGTAAAAAGCACAAATCTTCTGATGATGATATTAAGACGATTTCCTCCAATCATTCTTATGATCAAAAGGTATGTCTCGTCTGTGAGACCAAGAGTTCTGTTAGACAAAAGAGAAACCCTAAGTTGCTTAAAGACTCCTTAGTTCAACTTCAACACACCCTAGATTTGATTCTCAAATGTGTGACTGACATACGTATGATTGAACCAATTGGTTTTCGTATCTATCCTGTGAATGCTACCAGGAATGTCGGTATAGTGAGTTCCTTCAATGTTCAAAGGCAGAATAGACGTCTTAATAAACATCATCCTAAGGAAGTTAACCGTTGTGCTTCTGAAAACAACGTTGATCCTGTTGAGAGAGTCATCCCAGAAAAAAGGAAAATCAATGAGATGAGAAAAGATTTTAAAAAGATAGTTGGAAGATATAAAGAACTTGTCAACAGATTATCCTCTTCCTCATGTCAAGACACTTCTGGTAAGAACTCTAACTATGTCTCTTATTTTGATGACAGTAATTTTTATGATAATTTCTCATGTCAAACAGGATCCCTCTCTAAGTCTAAGAGGAAAAACAAACTTAACCAAAGACATAAACCTCGTAATGAGCTTGTGGCTCGTACTTGTGCTAATTAATCACAAGGTTCGAGAACTTACTCATTTAAAATCCTGTTGAGTAAGTAGTGTTAAAAACAGATATACTTGTTGCTTGCATCTGTTAAGTTAAGTTATTTTCTTATCGTCCATAGATAAACTTGTGTTGACAGATTCGCTAAGATCGAGTATTGGTTAAGTCAAAAGAAGTTGTTGCATATTGTCTTAAATTTTGTTTTTAGGTCCTGTTTTCAAAATGTTTGAAGGACTTTATTTCTTGGGTATTTGTTGTACTCGAACGGATTCCGTTCTAGCCCGAGTCAACAGTTTTTTTTAAACCCTAAATTGTTGTCCCCAAAGATAAAATATCCAACCTCTTAGGGTTACAAGTCACGTACGTGTACTCCTGGTGGTTTTTGGATTTTCAAGAATGCCTTCCTCCTCTTCTTGCTATGGTGGTTTTGCAAAAGGATTTCTTGACAAAGGTGTTGAGATTGAATCTAAGAGGAAGAGAACACTTGTAGATGAAGATCATGCATCCCAATGCCTCATGCTTCTTTGCTTATACTCATGAAGATGCTGAAAAGAATGATATGATCTATGCTGAAGTTGTTCATGACTTTCTTAAGTACTTTGGGGAAGCAAAACAACAGCTTGTTGATACTCTTAAAGGTCTTGATATGGTGAAAACTGAGTTGGAAAAGTTTGTGTCTGACCTTGGTCTCATAAAATCTCAAATCAAGGATCTTCGAAAAGAGAATCATCTCTCTATTGATGCTGAGAAGGTTGTCGATCACAAGCTCATAGACTTCATGTCTCATATGGATTTTGTACCTCTTGTGTCCCTGTTGAGGATACACCGGGATCAATTTCCCTTTAAGCTTGTCATCTGTTTTTGTTGAGTTTATATGCCTAGTATGTCTTCTTTTTGGATTAGCTGGAAGAATAACTAGTGTTTTGAATAGCGATGATTGTGACTACACATAGCTATTTTTGTTTTCATCTTCTTATGTTATTTTTTAGGTTTTGTTATTAAATTCTAAAAATATTTGGAGGATGATGTTTATTGCAGTATTTTAATGGTTTGTGATATCGCAATATATTTATGGGATATGTATTGTTTACGTCCGTGAACTTGAAGGTCCCATATTGCAGTAAAAAATAAAGTCGTTCATGAATCGGTATTCGTATTGGTGAAAGGAAGAATGGACTTTTGACATATACAAAAGTTAAGCCTATGTAATCACGTATTTGATGGAAAATAGGATAAAATCTTTTGTTAAACAAGGATAAAGTCTATTATGTTGTTATGATGGAAAATAGAATAGATCCTTGTAAGTTATCCACGGTATTGATATTCATTGATCCATTTTATTATGTTTTACCGTGAAGGCTCCATTGTGTGTCTTATGTTGAGCACCTTACAACTAAGTCGATTTACCTTGGCTTTGTTGGTTGTTCCATAAGATGTTATATGTCGAGCATTAGGAACTAAATTAATCAACTAGTTTGGTTATTTAGTTAGTACTCCATAAGTCTTCTTTCTTATGTCGAGTACATGTATGGTTAAGGTTGTCATATTCTAGGATGAACTTAGTTGGGGTTCCATAAGTTCTCTTATGTTAAGCCCAAAATAATTAAATTGATTACTTCGGTGATTAGTTTGGTTGTTTGCATACCAATTAGATTAATTATAGGTTCTTTTGTAATTAATATAGTTGAGTTTTCATATATTCCACAAGTTCTTGTGTTGAGTATATGAAAGGCTGCACTATCATGTTCCTTGGTTAATGTAGTCATATATTTCGTAAGGTTTTCCTTATGTTGAGTATTTGAACGGTTAAGTTAGTCATATTCGTGTGATTGACTTAGTCGTAGTTCCGTGAGTTTACTTATGTTGAGCACTTTCAATTAAATTGATCACTTTTGTGGTTTGATTTAGTTACGTATTCCAATTGAATTAATCATGGGTTTACTTGTGGTTAATTTGGTTGATCTTTGGATATAGAAAATCATTCCTATGTTTTTTTGGTATCCAATAAAAAATCCTTCTTTTCTTTCGAAATTAAGGTCGCTCTTGTTGTTCTCTCGGGAATGACATCAAATGGGGGAGAGTTCTTTTGAACTTATGCTTAATGGTAATATCTTGTGGGGAGTGCGGCTGTGGAATTTTATAAGGGTTATCTTGTATCTTAAAACTCCTTGATGAATGCCGTTTGCTTCGGCTATTAGATTGCATCTAAATTAAGTTGGTATGTATTTTTATTTTGGTCATGAAATGTCTCTTGTGGAAATTTCATTATGATCTCATTCTTGTACCTTTGCCAATTTAATTGACAAAAAGGGGGATAAATATTGTAGTTCACACTACAAATACATATGGTTTTCGGATCATTGTGTAAGGGGAGTGGTTTCCATGATCGAGATGGAGTATTGACTAAGGGGGAGTGATACATATCACCGTAGTATTATTGTTAAAGTCGTGATACAATTGGATTTTGATGTTATATAATAATACTATAACACTGTATAATAATGATCGAGAATCTCGATTTCTCTCATTGTTATAGCTACGGATCTTCAACAACGATGGTGCTAAACTTACAACCTTTGGAATCATTGGAGTACTTGGAAAGACAAAGATTTCAAGGAACGTTGAAGATTAGACTATGGAATAGGAGCCACTAAAGTTTATCTTTTTTGTATTCCATATATAGGAGATTGTTAGAGCATAGCTCGGTCAACCTCGCATGCGTTGCTATCTCAAGCATGTTTGTCAATGTTAGTGATCAAAACTATAAGTCTTGATTTCTAGCCTACATAGCTAAGTCTCGGACTAGGATAGAAAAGTGTAGTTGATCTCAAGGACTTCATGGCGATTCATCATACAACGACGAAGATCTATACAAGGAACCGTGGAACTTCATCAACAAAAAGGTATGTGGAGACTTGAACTTATCTATCACTCAAAAGTCTATCTCTTCTATCTCCTACTTCTTAGGAGACAAAAGTCGTATGCTATATAGACTAGATCATACACATTTGACATTTCGAGCTGAGCATTCATTGCTTATCTTTTATCTCGAAATCGTGTGTTGGTAAAGCGTTTCGCTTTGATCAAGTTTATCTTCACCTAGTGACGAAAGTCATGAAAAGTTTCAATCACTTTGAGAATTTCTCTGACGTGAATCGGTCTGTGAATAACGGCTACATAGCGTCCTCTGAGAATGTCTCAATGATTGAAATGAGAGTTTAGATTACATAACCATGTATTCCTTGAACCGAAGTTTTAGAACTTTGTTGATCAAGAGAAATCTGGAGGATTGTGGAATTGGCTTGCCAAGTCCGCGAACTGTCGGAAGTTCTCGACCGAGAATTTCTGCTCGGATTTTCCAAATACTCGTTTGTGTGCTTAGTCCGCGAATTTGCGGAAGTTCTCTTTTCGAGAATTTCTGCTGAGTTTGGAAAACTCAACCGATTAACTTAAGTCCGCGAACTTGTTTGTGAACTTAAGAGGTTATGATCTAAAGATGTGCTCTGAACATGAAACATTAAATTTCTAAGGAATGCTTTATGCAAGCCGTAGCCATAATGTTCATGAGCCGATTCAATCGAATTGAGTCATCTTTGTTTCAATTGTGTCTTGTGTAGTTACATAAGATCTCATAGCAATTGAACAACTCTGTAACTAGTTCATTTGAGTCAACTGAACTAGTTATGGTGAACAAGAACAAGGTTAATATGAAATGCTTATATGGTTAACCTTTTGGGTTACTATGTTGAACCAACATACACGTACACGTTTGGGCATGGTTTTCACGAACCCAGTAAACCTCTACCTAAGTGTGTGTGACAAGCTAAGTTTTCGATCTAACGGTTGATAAATATTAGCTTGAATCTGAATCAGGTTTTCATCTAACGGTGAATATGGATTGCTTTGTAACTAAAGCAAAACCCTGATTTGAAGGCTATATAAAGGAGACATCTAGAATTGTGCAAAACTAATCCCCACATGTATGTGTGCTACTAGTGCTCCCGCTAGAGTCGATCTCCATTAACCTTTGATTTTCTTCTCTAAAATCAGGTTAACGACTTAAAGACTTCATTGGGATTGTGAAGCCAAACTGATACTACTTTATCGTAGTTGTGTGATCTGATCTTGCATCTTCTATCGTACGAGTACAATCTATTGATTGGCTTGAGATCATGAGAGTTCTCCGGTAGGCAAGATAAAGAAGTCACAAACATATTCGTCTCACTGTTTGTGATTCCTCGACAATCCGCTTGTGTAGTCAGGAAGGATTGTAGAGAGGTGATTGATTAATCTAGGTTGTTCTTTGGGAATATAAGACCGGATTATCAATTGGTTCCTGTTACCTTGATTTTATATCTAAAGACGGAACAAAACCTAGGGTTTATCTGTGGGAAACAGATTTATCCTTTTATAGACTTTTCTGTGTGAGACAGATCTGTTTATTATCAAGTCTGTGATTTTGGGTTACAACAACTCTTGGTTGTGGGTGAGATTAGCTAAGGGAATCAAGTGCGCAGTATCCTGCTAAGATCAGAGGCGTATGAGTACAATTGTACCTTGTATCAGTGGGAGATTGATAGGGGTTCAACTATAGTCTAGTCCGAAGTTAGTTTGCAGTAGGCTAGTGTGTGTAGCGGCTTAATACAGCGTGTATTCATTCTGGACTAGGTCCCGGAGTTTTTCTGCATTTGCGGTTTCCTCGTTAACAAAATTTCTGGTGTCTGTGTTATTTCTTTTCCGCATTATATTTTATATAATTGAAATAATACAGGTTGTGTGTTCGTGATCATCAATTGGAAATCCAACCTTTGGTTGTTGATTGATATTGATTGATCCTTGGACATTGGTCTTTGGTACCATCCAAGTATTCCTTGTATTTGATAAAGACTCGCTATTGTTTTTAGCTTGAGTAAAAATCAAATTAAGAGAGAGATATTAACTCCTTGAGATACTTTTATCTAGATTGAGTCTGACTGTCTAGCTGATTCTCTAGCAAAGTATTTCGGAGTTAGTCCATACAGATTGCTAATCGAAATATTGGGTGGTGTTGTTAGACCCCCGCTTTTTCATGTGTAACAAGCTAAGTTTTTGTTCTAACGGTTGAGAAATATTAACTTGAATCTAATCAGGTTTTCATCTAACGGTGAATATTGAATGCTTTGTTACCAAGCTAACATTGATTGCAAACCCTGATTTGAAAGACTATATAAGGGAGAACTATAGCAACTGGGAAACCTAATCCCCACACCTTACGTGCGATACTAGTTGTGTAAGCTAGAGTCGATTCTCCTTTAACCTTTGGTTTCTTCTCTAAACCTGGTTAACGAATTTAAGACTTCATTGGGATTGTGAAGACAGACAGATACTACTTTCTTGTAGTTGTGTGATCTGATCTTGTTGATTCTATCGTGTTGAGTACAATCGTAACGATTGGCTTGAGATTGATATCTCTGATAGGCAAGATATAAAAGTAATCACTAACATCTTCGTCTCATCGTTTGTGATTCCGCAATATTTTTTTCGCTGCGTCGGTTAAGATTATTGTGAGGTGATTGATAATACTAGGATGTTCTTCGGGAATATAAGTCTGGTTTATCAATTGGTTCATGTTCACCTTGATTTATCAAAAGACGGAACAAAAACTCGTAGGTATATTCGTGGGAGACGGATTTATCTATTATGTAGACTTTTCTATGTGATACAGATTTGTTTATTAAAGTCTTCGACTTTGGGTCGTAGCAACTCTTAGTTGTAGGTGAGATCAGCTAAGGGAATCATCCTGCTGGGATCAGAGACGTAGGAGCATAATTGTACCTTAGATCAGTGTGAGATTGATTGGGGTTCAACTACAGTCCAGACCAAAGTTAGTTTGAAGTAGGCTAGTGTCTGTAGCGGCTTAATACAGTGTGTGTTCAATCTGGACTAGGTCCCGGGGGTTTTCTGCATTTGCAGTTTCCTCGTTAACAAAATTCTGGTGTCTGTGTTATTTCTTTTCCGCATTATATTTTGTTATATAATTTAAATATCACAGGTTGTGCGTTGTTCAATCAATTAGAATATCCGACCTTTTGGTTGTTGATTTAAATTGATTGACACTTGGATATTGGTCTTTGGTACCATCCAAGTTATCTCTCTAGTATTTGATAAAGACTCGCAGATTTCTATTTGCTTGAGAATATATCAAATCGAGAGATTGAGATATAAACTCTTTGATATACTTTTTATCTAGATTGAGACTGACTGTCTAGTTGATTCTCTAGAAAGTATATTGGAGTTTGTCCATACAGATTGCTAATCGAAATATTGGGTGTGGTTGTTGTACCCCCACTTTTTCAATTCCCATAAAATAATTTCAATAATTAGTGAGAAAGTACGTGGTTTAGTACGAATATTTCAGGAAATGAGTTCCTTCACCTACTGTTTGTAACCCGTTACGGCGCCATCATCACCCCTCTACCACTATCTTCGCCGTCACCATCACCACCTCAGCATCCGCCGCTTCAATTTTCGAATAGATAATCGTCCCCTTTGATGATTTCGGTTTCAGCATATTTCAGATCCGAGTAGTATGTTTCTCTTTTCACTCTCCTTCTCTTCATACTGCCATTATCACCACCTCCACCGCCATCTACGCCGTCACCATCACCACCTCCACATCCGCCACCTCAATTTTCGAAAAGATCAATCGCCCCCTTTGATGGTTTCGGTTTCATCAAGTTTAAGATCTTGACATTAATGGTGCACTTCAATTGGAACAGCCCTTTGACCACCATCAACTGTGTAAAGAGATGAGTTCACTGATGCAGCACCACCGAGAGAAAATGCAGCTTTAGCTAGGCCATCATACCAGAGGAGAAAATTGAGGAAATGCACCGCGTGATTAAGGTATGAGCTCATTTTTTTTTCCTTTTTTGATTACACCATAATTAAGTATCGGCCTACCAAAATTAGGGCTAAACTAAGGATAATTATGATTTTCTACAATCGGTCATATTCCATATCCCTCCAATTCTCCTCTCAACGTATACTTAAATTCCCTAATTTACCATCACAATTTTTTTTACCCTATTAATAACAAAAAAAAACGTACATGCTATAAATTCCGCATGCAAATGAAACGGATGATTTATGATTAACACACAATAGGTCATTCAAAAAAGAAAAAAAACGTTAAAACATTAAAAAGGCCACTAATTACAATTATTTAATAACCAATAGAGGAGTGTATTTCTTCAACCACACACCTTCACGCTCATTCCAAACTTATTTTTTTGGTAAGTTTTTTAAGCGTGTTTGCTTCCTTTTCAAGAATACATGATTGCGATGAAAACAAATCTGCAGTACTCAAGTTTCGTGTTGCAAGAAAATGGGAAGAGATCGATTTCATGGAGACCAACGAAAAGTCACTACTTTGGATTTACTAATGATCTACGGAACGTGAGTATATTCTTATTTCAATCTGAATCAAACTATTGTTTATTTGTAATTTTTTTTTGGATATTAGTTATGCATTCTAATCATTTTTTACATCCTACACAGGGGATACCATGCACCCCATCGTCCCTAATAATTTGATATGGAAGTTTGGGCCATTGCTGTCAAGAGAAGGAAAAGTTGTCAAGAGAAATTCATAACTTTGTAAAGAACCTAAAGAATTTGTGTCAGTGGTTGGTCTTTCTTCATTAAATATTATGCATATATATTCTACCAAGGAAGGTCGATCAAAACACGAAAAGGTTATGGATGTTTTATTTTTAAGCTTCGATGTCAGTGTTATGAAATCATTTCGATAGGTTTTAATCAATTTTTGAGAATTGTAATCAGACTTGGTGGAACTTTCAGTTGATAAAATGCGGTCGCAGTTACGTAGATATGGTATTTTTTTTTCTTTTTTTGACGCATACATAGATATAAGATGATAATACTTTGTTTCACATCTAGCCAATATATTTTATAAAGGTGAAAAATAAGTTTTGTATTTTCCTTTTTGAAGAAAATTATGAATCGTACGAAGCTTTGGTTGGTAACCTAGCAACAAGCTGGGCCCCAATTCCTTTTTGAAAAATAAATTTTGTATTTTACTTTTTTCTTTTTCATTATAATTATAATTGTAATTTTGTTTTTTATTTTAATGGACAATAACTTTAATTCACAATGTCCGTAAATGGTGATAAGCAACTCATTTACACATTTTTGCTAGAAAAACTCTACCATAATAAGCAACATTGTTCCACCAGATTCACTCCAGTATCATCTTTGTTGTGCCTTATATACTTTGTGGAATACTAACTTATATACTTTGTGGATACTAACAGTGTTATGTTAACTCCACAGGTCTCAGTCAATGCACAACACTCAAATCATCAACTAACAAATAACAAATATATCAGTTGACTTAGCATCAACGGTAATCAGATGTTAGTTCTTCTGATGATTTACTCCAATACCGAACATAAGTTTAGCAAAATGGTAACTCATAAGTTCTAGAGTGAGTTAATTTCCAAAAAAATGATTTACTCAGCAGAACATGTATTGACCATCATCAAGCCCAATTAACATATTTGATGATAATTTAGATCCAATGGGTATGTGATTATCATGCTCAATTTTGTATCTTCTCTAATTGGTGTAAGTTAATTATTGAAAATATACAGCTTATATTGTTTTCATTTTAGTTTGCATAAAATCATTAAATTTTACCAAACAGATGTGATATTTAGTGTTTTATTAGTTTGAACCAAATTATCAATCTCCTTGCATGAAAAATGATTAAGTATGGTGGCTACGGCATGGGTTATTTCTAACTGGACGATATTTTGACGGTAAATTCTCTATATTGAAATCATTACAAAAATTTACAAAAATTATTATTTACAACATTGCAAGTGAGACCAGAGCTATAATTATTTGGATGAGAAGTATATAACTGCTACAAGTTATCCTAGGTAAAAATAAGTGTTATCATAGTTTGTAGTAATTAATAAAATTAACCAAAAATTATTTAGGCTAATGCCGTGCCGTTACGACACGGGTTATTTCTAGTATAATACATAAATACACTGTCATATAGTAACAAAGATATGCATGGATTTCACAAAAGATAGATTTGTAAAATAATAATGAATACAAGAGAGTTTGTTATCGATTCCGACCTCTTTTGATGACAAGCCTCGCCTACCTCGAGATCCTCAATCCAATGGTTCATCTTTGAATCGATCGTTGTTAATAAATGATGACTGTTAACCATACAAGCACTCTAAGATATTAGACAAAAGGCTCATACAAGGCTCATAACATAATCTCATGCAATTCTCAAGTTATAGGCTAAGTGAACTATCTAATGGTTATAAGCCTATTTATGGTTCTACACCTTTTCAATATCTATCTTTAGTATAACAAGGTTTATTAATTCCATTAGGTAGAATCTATAGTCCATTTGATAAGTCTAAGGCTTAGTCCTATGGGCTAGATTGAGCTGCTAGATTGGCCAAAAAGCGTTGCAAATCATGAAAAAAGTGTGGGAAAAAAAGTTAACACTATTTCTGTCTACTTCTCTCTCCTAGCAAGTGCTCGCAGTTCAACTAGCAGCGAGATTGAAACGCCGAATAATTCAGCGCTCAAAAAGTGGTCCCAACGCTGAATGGTTCAGCGCTCACAAAAATCACACGGATCACAAAAATCTTAAAATTTGATCTGATGGCTGAAATTTAAAGCGTTGAATGATTCAGCGCTCAAAAAGTGGTCCCAACGCTGAATGGTTCAGCGCTCACAAAAATCACACGGATCACAAAAATCACAAAATTTGATTTGACGGCTGAAATTTAAAAGGCTGAACCAAACAGCGTTGGACAGTGATCCCAGACGACGTGGACTGCTAATCTAGCAGCTAGATTAGCAATACCATAGGACTTAGGAGGTTTCCCTAGCTGACGTGGATGGCCAATCTAGCTGCTAGATTAGAATACCATAGGACTAAGCCTAATGAGTATCTACAACTTTGTAGAAGGAACTAAAGGTTAATTCAGACCATAAGGTCCAATATATCAAAATAGGAAAACTATGCCTAAGCCCAAGTCCACTAAACAAGCCCATTAACTAAAGGCCCGGTCCATCTGAGTTGATAGTCGCTAACGGTCAATGGGGCCAACTAACAGTCCACGTAAAGTCAAAGGTCAAGGTAAGTCAACTGATCCAAGGTCAGGTCAACGAGTTAAGTCACTGAGTCAAATCAGGTCAAGTCAGGTTACATGGTCAACTCAGTCAGAAGACTGATTCAGGCGGATAAACTGACTCAGACGAGTCAGACTAGACTATCAACTAGCCAGCTAAAACACAAGGCCTGAGCCATTAGCTCATGCCACAAACTAAAGCATTAAAATACACACACACACAACACAGACTAATCCTACATATCTTCCTTAATTCAGTTCAAACATTATAATCACCATTTCCAAACCTAATTCCAATACATAATCTTGTAATTGAAAAACCATTACAATCCTGTAGTTTCATTTCAACTAACTATTTATTCTTCATCTCAACAACCTTGTACTCGCAACCTATTCTCCACCAGTTCAACCAAATACAATTGTAGTTCAATTCTAACCTCCATTTGAGTCATAATCTTCATACTAAATCCTGACCTCTGTTACTTAATATCCACCTGCACTTCAACATCAATCATAACAACTCCAACTCATCCAAATCTCCTGAATTCTATCAACACTGTCATCTTAGCTTGAACAACACATCCAAACTGCAGTTTAGAATTTCTGTTTCTTCTCAGCTTCACAAAACCACTGCATCAACACCAAATAACATTGGCTAACTCTAGCTGTAATATCCACTAACTGACATCAATTCCATTAGCCACAGCTATAACCCCAATTCATATGTAACTGTAAACTCAAAGCATAAACCAAACACTTCAACTCAAGTAACCCTATATGATCAAACTGAGTCTCTACCAATTAAGTTAACTTCAGCTGCCTCTTAATACAACATCACCAACTAAACAATTTCATCCCTTTCAACACCACTAAGTTCTGCTCCAACACCCAACTAATGAACATCATTATTATCTGAGATAAAACAGGTATCTTATCTGACTAGCCAACATCCAATTCATCTTCCTCCCAATACCAACCAATAATTCTTAGTAACATCAATAACACCACAAGTTGTAACTCATAACAATCATCTAAATCTGCAAATCTATTTCAACTAATTCCTAATTTAGGATGAACCTAATTTCCAATTCAACTTCCTACAAAAACAGAAATTAAACCTAATACATCCATCTATAGTTCAATTAAGAACAAACCCATTAATAATGATCAAACAACACATCAATTTCACATAAAACATATCTTAATAAAGAAACCCTAATTTACCTGGCTTTGATTCAACACCAGAAAAGCTTAACCTCGTCAATTCCATAATAACCTCTCGGTTCTTCATCTATCAGGAACTCAATCTTCAGTTGATTCTTCCATCTCAAGAATGATCAAACATTACTTTCTTCTTCTCCCCGAGTTCAATCAATTACATCTCCATCACATACTCCTTCTAATCAACACCCTACAACCTAACTATGAATCATTAACACCAAAACTAATTTCAATTCAGCAGAACTAAATTCGACAGAGAGAAAGAGAAAGAACAAAGAAGAATAAGGAAGAAAATGAATTCTTTTCGGTTCGACTAGGGATAAGGTCGACCAAAAACACTGAGGCACCCAACGCTCTGGATAAGGGATGTCAAGCGGTTTAGATCAAAAATAACTATTTTGCCCCTCGTACCAATCTGATGATATCTTCTTCGTCCGATGTCCGATTGACACGTTCGAGTAGTCCATTCCGCGTAACTTTTCGAGACCTATTAGATGGTACTAATTTTGGAACTAAATTATTTGTTATACTAATTTATGTTAATTAAAATCTATATTAACTAATCGAGTTATTAATGCCTAATTCGGCTCTTGATCAACTTTATATCAACTCTTGACCGGTCAAATAGCATTGACGAGCTTGAGGATCGTTACAACATGCTTAGATGGGAACACCTTTAACCATTTTCCCACCCATATGTTGGAACGATTTCAAATTTTGTGGATGTTTCACCCCATTGACCAGTTGACTTCTTGACTTTGGAGATGCGGGATTAATCCCTCCAAAAATATGGTACATGACACATGCTTCATTTTTATCCACATACTTTTCTCTACCCTCTCCTTTATCTTCTCCATTTCACCATCTCTTTCCTTTATCATCTTCATCTGGGTCTGAAGAAAATTATGCTGCCATTAATCTCTTCTGCTATTAAACTCGACCAAGTACGATTGCAAGTTAGGTAAGTTAATTACTGTAGGGTTTCAATATTCAGGGTTTATCTTTCAATAGTTAGGGTTTATTATGTTAGATCGACAGTAAGGTTTGGGTTTTTTTTTAATGACTTTCACTTATTTTGCTGCAGGAGGAAGCACCATTCTGAGGGAACTTGCTAAGCATAATTAACCTAGGTATGGTTTATCTTTCTATTCTAGTTTTATGTTTTGAGTTTAATTTTAGGCCAATAGCTTGTATCTGAGATTTGGTTGTTAATTTATTTCGATTTTTTACGAGTTGGGTGTTTCTTATTTTTGATTTTGAATGGTATTTGGGTCAGATTTGATTTTGATTTGGGTGTAACCTAGAACTTAAACCTCAAAACTCAAATTTTCTGCATAAAGTTTGATATGCTTTGTTAGTGATGTCAAAAATTACAAATTATTAGCAGTTTAATGTGAGTTTTAGTTTTGTGAAAACTTATTAAGTTATAACTTTACTAAAAGTCAGATTAAACTGTAGATTTAGTGTGTAAGTAGCTTGACAAAATATTTGTATGGGTAGACTTAAAGTAAATTCAATAATTTTTCATTTGATGTGATCTAGATGTATTGATAGATATGATTGCTGAGTTTTATAAAGATGTTGGATACAAATATTGTCCAAATTTAAACATAGATGTTGTCTTTAAGAATCACAATTGTAGGGTATTGAAATGTCGTTGATACCTGATAAGAAGTGGATAAAATGTGACCAGAAATCAGAGTAGTACATATAAGGTGTTAGGTCATTCATACAGTTCGCTAGTGAAAAAGGTAGTGCAAATGCGTTATTCCCATGCCCTTGTGGTCGCTGTAAGAACAATAAAGGATTGGTAACGCTTACTGAGATTTCATCTCATCTGCTGAAATATGGTATTTATCACACTATACAACACGGCGTTTTCATGGAGAAAGCTCAGAAGTAGAAACACATGCACATAGAGATAACACTAGTGAGGAAAATATAGGTGACAATATAGCTGAGAATGTATCAAATGTAGGGGATAATGTAGGAGTTGTTGTCGAGGATGTTGATCCTGCTATAGGTGTAGATGATAATGTTGGGTTAGATAGTAGGACTCATGTTGATGTTGGAACCAGCAGAAGCAAGAAAATAAATTTTTATATGAGCGTGCTAGAGCACCGTTATACCCTTCATGTCCTAAAGGTAATACAACATTGTATGTTGCCGTAAAGCTGAATAACATTAAGATCAGTATAGATTTTCAGACAATGGTTGCACTGCGCTCGAACATCATGGACAATTCACCTGCTAGAGATGCTTCTGTTGTTAATACAAGTTCACCTGGCCAAGCACCTTCACCTGCTCAGCCCATATCACCAGATCGATCAGCAGTAGGTGCTGACATGCCAAAGTGTTCATTGTTGAACATTGATGGTGAAATCATTGATCTCGGTAAACTTTGCACAGGTGAATTAGAGGAAATGGCTCGCGGGTTACCTGTACCACCTCATCTTGGAAAAGTGTTGTTGGATGACATTGTCAAGCCATTTGAGAAGACCATAACTTGTTGAAACCTTCAGAGATGTTGGAATTGGAGTATTTGTGGTGCATCCAAGGATGTGCATCAAATATGATTAGTTGGTCGCTCTAATTTTTTAGAGATATGTTATCTCAACCATCATCTATCGCGTTTATAGACGAAAAAGATATATGGCTTTTACCTTTTTTTTGCTTATGTTCACGCTTTTTGTACATGTTCTTAACATGCTAACATGTAGATTCTTTTGCAGTTGTGCATAAGAATGTCTCTTTTGCGGTTGTGCTTTGAACGACTCTTATGCAGTTGTGCATAAGAAATATTTAGATTTACCTGATGTAACTATGTGAACAGAAACCAGAATTCTATGAATCAATTTTTTTGCTTTGTGTGTGGTTTTTGTGTATATAAATGTTTTGTGGTTTGTCTTCTATTATATTTGATGGCGCAGGTGACTATAGTTAGAGTCAATTGCTAGTAGCCAGCCGAGGGAACATCAATCCCTGGTAAGTACTTCAATTGGCGATGCTTATATTATCACTTTGAAATTTATGGATATTAACCTTCAGTTAATATTTTTTTGAGGTAATGATGTTACTGCTACGGGATTATGCATGTTGTTGGTGACAACTTCAAGTATTAATCTTCAGTAAATACTTTCAATTTCATATTTCAGTTTCCAAGAGTTACAACTTCTTATCAGATTATGACATTATGCTCTCCTCTTCAGATTCAGTTCACAAGAAGACTTTGTGGAATCGTTTGGGAACAAGATATCATCATTTATCATTCATCAGGTATATATGTATTCTTCTGCAATTTGAATCCTTATATTTAGTGTTTGTACTATGAATCATCTGAAGCTGTTGGACGATTCTTTTCTTTAGGTTTTAAATATTTTATACAAACAATAATTAAAACATTGGCTTTGTTTCATTGTTTACCAAATTGGGTATATCTGATTTACTTGAAATATTTTCATTGTTCGTTGAAGAAGACACCTAAAAGATAAGAGGTGCATAAATTGTTTAAGGGAATTTACTGGTAAATCCCTATGATAATTTGGGTTTATTCGATCTGTGGTACTTCATCTTCTATATTTTATCCTATTCAGGTAATGTAGATTATAATTGCAATGATTAAATTGCAAACTGTCAAGTTATTCTAAGGTTTTATACTCAGCTTCCTCACAAGTTTCAGTTGGATGGCTTTTGCAGAACTGTTTACACAAAAGTATATGTTTAGCTAAAAATTAGAATAAAATCTTGCATGATTTATGTATATTTCTTGTTTTAAAATGATGTTGTTCTATTTTCTTTTATAGTTACTGATTCTTAGATTATGTGTGTCGTATTGCGAAACCTAAATTGGGTTGCTTGTAATAAATTTCAGAGTTTGAAGAATATCACTGAGATGATCAGTTCATTTCTGGAAACAAACTAGCTCAACTATTGAGCTTCACCCTAAATCTTCTTATGGTGAATCTAAAGCCACCATTATGCCACCTCCTAGTGTTGTGACTGAGTCATTTTGATTATGGTAGAGCGAAAACTCATCATAAATCCCAACACTTACTCGAGTCTCATTGGTCTCACCTGGTCTCTAGTATCTTTCAGGTATAAGCAAATCATTAGCAATAGAGTATATGTATCTGAAGTATTCTTACTTTCTTTATTTGTTATCTCTAACTATATATATGTATATGTGACAGGTTCTTCATCATCTTGGTCGTATTTACAAGACGAGAATTCAACATCTTCGTATGATCATCCTCTCAAAGCCATAATAATTTGTTGCATTCTTATTACTCACTGTAAGAGGTTGTAACATTTTGTTTCTATATGCAATCCTTATAAGCTAAAACAAACATAGTTGCGCCAGTACAATGTAAGAAACAAGAACATATTTACATATGCAATCTTTCAGTTGTACAATTTGACACCTGATTTTCTTAATGAAACCTGTAACATGTCTTTGATGTCATGAGTTCCCTGATTTTTATTGTATTTGGTTCCCTTTCTTTGTAGCATGTATTTGAGGTTTAAACCTGTGGGAATGTCTGTGAATATACAGTATGAGAACTATCAGATTGAATTGTTGGATATACAATGAATCAGGGTTTTGTAGGGAACTGGGGTGTTGCATGATAAATTGGGGGGAAATCAGTTGTGACTAGGTCAACAAAGACTTGACTCTCTTTTTTATTGCAAAAAAATTAGCAACGGCAAAAATATGTTGCTAAATCTGAACCAGCACAACTATATCTTGTTCTACTAAAATATATCCCGAAGTGACTCTAAAATTAGCAACAGAGTAGCAACAATTTATTTATGTTTATATATTTTAATTTCGCAACAACTTATTTCTGTTGTTATTGCCGTTGCTGACCGAAATTAGCAACAAAGCTAGAGCTGTTGCGAAAAAATGCGACAAGATATTTAGCAACGGCAAAAATCTGTTGCAAGCCCGGTCAACAACAGATTTAAGTTGTTGCTAAACGTTAAATTTGGTGTAGTGATAACTTAGCTAATAAGTTCATAGTCTTTAGAAATAAGAAACCAACCGACCTAATATCTAGGATATAGATAACACACAGTTTTGGGGAAATTGAGTTCAAGTACGAGGTCTCTCTATATAGATAAATACCTCAACGACTAGTTTTTTTGAATTCACATAAGCCGGCACTGTTATTAATATTGATCCAACGCCATCAACCTTATGCCAGTATCAATTAGTTTTCAATATCTATGCCGATACGTAATTTATTTCATACTGAAAACTCAATGGTTCCCCAGAAAATGCTGGCATCGTTTCTATACCAACATATAACACCGGCAGTAGAAACGGCATTGTGGTATTTTCCAGTTCAATGCCGGGAATGTAAAAGGCATGGAGAAAATAAATATGACCATGCCGGCGTAAGGGAAATTCAAAAGGTAACGGCTAATTTTTTGAAAAATTATGACCGTTGGACTTTCATTCTATATAATACCCCCATTCCCATGGAAAAAATATACTGAAAGCACCCACCAAATAAAAAAAAATCATTCTCTCACGATCAAGCGTAAAACAATAGATCAAGCAAGCACGGTTCAAGCTTTACATGCGATGTGTGATTCATCTCTATTTGCAAACCACCATCAAGCCCTACTTGCAAAGTAAGTAGATTCACCATTACTAATACTATATCGATAGTTAAAATCTTCTCTATTATGACGTACCACTAATAAAATCTTCTCTTACAGAGTCATCATTGTAGCCGTCAGATTTGCAAGTCACCTTCTCATTTAGCCTGCACTGTCCATTTATTTATTCGACGTGCAAAAATTGTGATGGGACACGCCGGTTTTGGGTTGAAAAAACTGATGATGTTGATAATGGAAGAATGTTAGGTGTTTTAATCACCCAAAATGCGATGAGTTTCAATGGTTAGACAAAGATATTGCACAATCAGAAATAAGAGAAAAATACAAGGACCAATGCAAGCCTATTGGTGGGTGTGATGGGTGTTATATGAAGGGAAAAGAATATGTTGAACAAGCAGATGAACCAATGGAATTGATCCTTGACATGGAGATTCTAGACTATGTCTTCGAAGATATTCGCGAAAGGCTCAAAGGTGCCTCAATTGTTGAAAAAGGATACTAAATAGGAGATCATCTTAAATCAAAAGTACTTCATTTGCTTGTTTTATTCTGTTGTAATTTAAAGCTTCAAATCTAATATAATAGATTATCTATGAATGAAATAAAAAGTTCATAAATTATCTATAATCATAGTGAGTCGGCATTGTTGGTTTATCTAAACCAGTGCCGGCATTCTAAAAACCAAAATTTCTGAAGGGTGCACGGAATATCGGCATTGACGGATATCTTATTTACCATGCCGATATTCTGCAAAATTATTTTTTATGTAAAAGAAATCTTACAGCCGGCATGGATTTGATAAATATTTCTATGCCGGCAGAGTCAAAATTTTATACATGAAAATTACTTCTTTGTGTGACTTTCATCCTTATTTATCGGCATAGTTTTAGAAACAATTTCAATGCTGGCATTGGAGTCGGCATGGAATTGTAGTGGCTTAACAATGCCGAAAAAAATGTCGGCATTGCCTTATATAAACATTTTAATGCCGGCGCATATCCAATTGTGTAAAGAAAAGTTAAAAAATAACTTTTTTCTACGAATCCAAACATGTTTAGCATAAACCAAACAACTGGATTGTGCTTAAATGTTTTTAATCCAGCTACCACAAACCAAAAGTAAACCAAACTGAAAAAGTGGGGGTACAACAACCTCGCATAATAATTCACTTAGCAATCTGTATGGACTAACTCCAATATACTTTTAAGAGAATTTACTAGACAGTCAGACTCAATCTTAATAAAAAGTATATCAATGAGATATCTCAATTTCTTGATTCAACACTTACTCAAGCATATAAAAATCTACGAGTCTAATTGAATACAAGAGAAATTAACTTGAACGGTACCAAAGACCAATGTTCAAGGATCAATCAATTTCAACCAACAACCAAAGGTCGGATTTCCCAATTGATTGATTAAACGCACAACCTATGATATTTCAATTATATAACAAAATATAATGCGGAAAAGAAATAACACTGTAAGGACCCACAAGCTCGTCAAAGCTATTTGACTGGTCTAGAGATGATCAAGAGACGATTTAGTCGATAAGGACTCGATTATTTTAACACGAATGTTAATTTGTAGGAATAATCTAACAATGATCTAGATACGAAATTAGTACCATTGAACAGATCTCGAAAAGTCATGCGAAATGGACTACTCGAACGCGTCATTCGGATACCATATAAGAAGATATCATCAGATATCTATGAAGGGTAAAATTGTCATTTCAATTTTAAACCGCTTGGCTGCCCTTATCAATTCATGGGTGCTTTTATAATTTTAGTTGCCTTATCATCACCAAAACGTGTCGAAGAGAACTTATTATTCTCTTATGTTTCTCTTTCTTCTTCTTCTTCATCTTTCTTCTTCTCTTTTCTGCTCATCTCTTCTTTCTCTTCTTTGTTTCTCTTCTGTTGAGAGTTTGTGAGTCGTGCGTACGGATTTTCTGAGCACAATCATTAGATGAAGAAGGGGTGATCGTTTTGTAGAACTTTAATGAAGAAGATGGTGTTGACAAATAATCGATAAAAGGTAATTTAGGGTTTCGAATTGATTGAAGTTGTTTGATGATTTTGATGTGATTTGTTATAAACGAATAGATTATGGATGGGTTCGTGTTTAATTGAAGTTTAGATGGTTCTATAGGGTTTAACTTTAGTTAGGATGTTAATCGAATCAAGTTAGGGTTTCCTGAGTTGAATTGGAATTCGAAATAGATAATAATTAAGAAGGAATCGGAGATGGGTTTAGTTAATTGAAGCAAGAGTTTTCGTTCAACTGATATTTTGAAGTGGTTTTGATGTTAACTGGGAAGTTAGGGTTTGAAGATCTGAACCAGAGGTTGAATTGAAACTGATGAGGAATTTGGATTTGTTTCTCGTGTTGAGATGGTGATTATGACAATTAGATTTATGTTTAGGAATTGCAGATGGGTCTAGTTGTTTGATTACAGGGATGAAGCTTGGTGATATTGTTGTTGAACCATGAGCGGATTGAAGTTTAGATGATTTGTTAGGATTGTTGGCTTGCAGCTGTAATTTGAGATACAAGTGGTGGTGCAAGTCATGTTAGCAGCAGTGGTGCAGATGAAGTTGTGTATGTGCAACAACAATGAAGGACAGGATACAATGAATTGATGGTGTTGGTGTTGAAACTGAGTTTGGTTGTTGCCCTGCAGGTCAGGGGGAAAGCCTGAAACATATATGGATGAGTTATGAGAGGAATAAACCGTTGCATGGGATTAGAATAAGAATCAGATGTTGCCTAGAATGAGAAATGGTATTGTAGGTGATGAGGATGCTGATCAAGATGAGATGTTGAATCTCAGTTGTGGAAGTTGAGTTACATGATGGTGCTGGGTTTATATGTAATTGCAGATGAGATATGAGTTGAATTGGTAGTTTTAGTCGAGGCTTAATAGTGTGGTGTAGCTGAGCTGAAATAGTTAATCTGGATTAGGATGGTTTGAATATCAAGTGAAGTATGGTGGTGTTGTAGAATGCAAGGAGGTGAGAATTGTGTAAGAGAGCTACATAGGATGTGATTATAGTTATACATGGTTGTGGTAGTATTATTGAACTAGCAGAAGACCTTGAAGAGTTTTTTTGTAAACATATGAAGTAAGGACAGAATCTTGAATTGATATTCATGATGAACTGTTGGTGTTTAAGTAATAGATTGCAGTGTGTTTGACTGGCATAGGACTGGAATGTTGTCTTGGGTATATTTGAAGTTGAGTTGGTGGTGTATTGGAATTAAAATTAGAAATAGTGATATTAGCAATTGAACTGAATCAAGGAAGGAGTGAAGTTTTAGTCCGAGTGTGTGTGTGTTTCAGCTTAGAACTTGTTCTCTGAGAGTTGATATTAATGGTTATGATTGTATAAATTCTTGTTTCTTAAATTTAAACCTGTTAGTCATCCCAGTCAGTTTAGCTGACTCATTTTTTTTTATCTGACTTAGTGTGTCTGACTGAGTTTAACTCTTTTGACCAGAACCTGACCTTGATTGTGACCTAACCTTGAACCAATTGACTTTCCTTGACTTTGACTTGACCTTAGATGTTGACCATCAGTTGACCTGTTGACTGTTTTTGACCGTTAGTTTTCTTAGGTGGACTGGGCCCGAAGTTAATGGGCCGGTTTAGTAGACTTGGGTTTAGAGTCAGTTTTAAAATAGAGTAATGAATTGGACCACTTGTGGTCTGAATTAGCCTTTGGTTCCTTATGCAGAGTTGTAGATAATTATAAGACATATTTAATGAACTATAGGACCAACCCAAAACTATCAGTAAATCTTAGATGTGCTAAAGTTAGATAATGAAAAGATGTAGAATCATAAATGGGCTTAGAATCATTAGATAGTTCACTTACCTTATAACTAAAGAATTGTATGAGATTATGTTTGAACCTTGTATGAGCCTTTTGGTTACATTCTCAGATTTGCTTGTGTGATTAACAATTAATCTTTATTAACAACGATCGATCTAAAGGACGAACTAGTGAATTACGGATCTCGAGGTAGGCAAGGCTTGTCATCAAAAGAGGTGGGAATCTATGACGAACTCTCTTGTACTCATTATTGTTTTACAAATCTATCTTTTATGAAATTCATGCATATCTTTGTTACTATATGATAGTGTATGCATGTATTATATGTGTGTAATACAAACTAATTTTTTTTTTACATTTTGGGATGGGATTGGATCTTTAGAAACAACTAATATATGTGTTTTGGGAGTATTTACTTATTTTCGAAAAGTGATTCTTTCCATTGACTGGAAAGTGATTACATTTTTTATTTATTGTTAGCATGAAAGGAAGAGGGTTTCCTTTTGATTGGTGTATAGAATGGGTTCCTTCACCGCACTTTATACCTAGTTTTTAAGCACTTGTGTAGGGCATAAAAGCATCCAATATTAAATAGGCCCGGAGGGTATCCTTAAGTGGGTACTGAGGTGTCCAATATTACCATAGGAGGCGTAAAAGCAGCCTATGGAATACTTTTCATAGAGGGAACTATTCTGTATGCATGTATGTTTACTTTTCTTTTAAATTACTTTAAAAAGCTATTATATTTTAGTTGCTATGTAGAGTGCGCGTACATTGAGGTACTGGTAAGGTACCAATCTTATTTGACTACGAGGCCGCAAACCTGAGGGCGCTTTAATGATCATTGAAGAATCCGCAAGAGTCACGCCTTACTACTCCGAAGGAATACGTCGCTCAACTACTATTTATGTTGTGAATGTGTGTTGGTTTATTGGTTGGTAGAACTTTATATTTCAGTACAACTTATTATTTTAATATGCTTTATCTGTTTTTCCGCGTTTTAACGTTCTTAGCAAAACCTGCATTGTTTTTAAATTATCATAGTGATTACTCGAAAGTTAGTTGTTATTTCTACTGGGCACCCCTTTCAGGGATGATGTGTTCACCCATTCCCACTTTCAGTTTCAGAGACAGATCAAGATGCGTACGTGGCGATGAAAACTTCGAGGAGTTGGTTTCGTTAGTTGGTTAACTTCCGCTATGTTTATTTTGTGTTTATATTCTATTTTGTAAACCAACTCACTACTGAATATGTATCACTCGAGAGAAGTTCTTGTATTTATTTCTGAGAGGGTTTAGATTCGGGTTAATCTTTGTTTAGAGCTTATTTCTTAGTGTTTTAAATAGATGTTTAGATTGTTAGTGCCTCATTTTATAGTTAATCTCTTGGATTAGTCAGCTGCTAGCTTAGGGGGCGCTACAAACACAGACACCAGAAATTTTGTTAACGAGGAAACCGCAAATGCAGAAGAACCCCGAGACCTAGTCCAGATTGAACACACATTGTATTAAGCCGCTACAGACACTAGCCTACTACAAACTAACTTCGGTCTGGACTGTAGTTAAACCCCAATCAATCTCAGACTGATCCAAGGTACAGTTGCGCTCCTTACGTCTCTGATCCCAGCAGGATACTAGTACTTGATTCCCTTAGCTGATCTCACCCACAACTAAGAGTTGCTACGACCCAAAGTCGAAGACTTTAATAAACAAATTTGTATCACACAGAAAAGTCTAGAGGAATAGATAAATCCGCCTCCCACATAAATACCTACGAGTTTTGTTCCGTCTTTTGATAAATCAAGGTGAACAGGAACCAATCGATTACCCGGACTTATATTCCCGAAGAACAACCTAGAATTATCAATCACCTCACAATAATCTAAATCGTATGATGGCGAAACTAGATATTGTGGAATCAGAAACGATGAGACGAAGATGTTTGTGACTACTTTTCTATCTTGCCTATCGGAGAAATTAATCTCGAGCCAATCTTACAATTGTACTCAATACGATATAAACATCAAGTTCAGATCACGCAACTACAGAGAAGATAGTTGGGTCTGGCTTCACAATCCCAATGAAGTCTTCAAGTCGTTAACCTACAGGGTCTCGAGAAGAAACCTAAGGTTAAAGGAGAATCGACTCTAGCTTATACAACTAGTATCACACAGAAGGTGTGGGGATTAGGTTTCCCAGTTGCTAGAGTTCTCCTTTATATAGTCTTCAAATCAGGGTTTGCAATCAATGCTACCTTGGTAACAAAGCATTCAATACTCATTGTTAGATGAAAACCTGATTAGATTCAAGCTAATATCTTTCAACCGTTAGATCGAACTTAGCTTGTTATACACAAATGAAATGCACGTTCATTTAGGTTTGTGTAACCGTAGCTAAACGTGTACACCTAGTTGGTTCAACAGTAGTTAACCAAATGGTTAGCCATATGAGCACTTTCATATCAACCATATTCATCTTCACCATAACTAGTTCAAATGACTCAAAAGAACTAGTTAGAGAATTGTTCAATTGCTTAGATCTCATAGAAGTATACGAGACACAATCGAAGCAAAAGACGATTTTGATTCACTCGATTCGATTCATGAACTTTATAGCCACGGTTTGCAAATATGCATTCCTTAGTTTATATAAGATTAAGTTCACGAATAAACCGTTTTTAGAAAATAACCCACTCAAGTATGCATACTGGTACGCATACTTAAGTGCCCGGATTAAGTTTGTTTTCAGTTCACAAACTCCAATATAAATTCACGGGACGTGAACTTCCGACAGTGCGCGTACAGGTACGCGGACTTTAGTTCCGGTTATCTTAAGAAGCAAAGTACGCATACTTTGGTTCAAGGATTATGGACTTACACAAGTATGAGTTCACATACAATGTTTATATCCATTCAAGGTTATATATTCTAAACTCTCATTTCAATCATTGAAACATTCTTAGAGGATGTTAAATAGAGGTTACTCACACCCATTCTTCATCAAAGCGATTTTCAAGATATTGAAAAATCAACATGACTTTCGTCACTTGTAAAGATGAACTTGGCCAAAGCAAAAGCTTACCAACACATATTTCGAGAAATAGATAAGCGAGATAAACTCGGCTCGAAATAGCAAATGTGTATAATCGAAGTCTATATAGCAATACGACTTTTGTCTCGAGATAGAGTAGATAGACTTTTGAGTGATAGATAAGTTCAAGTCTCCACATACCTTTAGTCGATGAAGTTCCACCATTTCCTTGAGTAGTTCTTCGTCTTTGTATGATGAACGTCGAGGAGTCTAGTGCTCAACTACACTTTCTATCCTACTCCGAGACTTAGCTATAAGTAGACTAGAATCAAGACTTATAGTTTTGGCAGCTAAACTTGACAAACAAGCTTGAGATAACAACTCTTGTGAGTTCGACCGAGCAGTGCTCTAACACGAACAACTAAAGAGTTCATCATGAGCTACGAACAAAAACAAGCTCCAAATTGTTCAAAACCTAACAACCAATTCCAAATGAAGAAACACAAATACGAATCTTCTATCACTTGGTTCTTTGCTTCTTGGAGACCACCTTCCTCGTTTCTCCGAACATAGCTTTTGATCTTCCATTTTATCATGCTTTTCCTCGACTTCTTTCATTTCGTCAGGGCATGGCACCTCTCCTTTCTCGTTCTTGCAACCAAACATCTTCCTCAACTTGCCAAGCCGATGCCGCTTGTTTCATACATCAAACACATTATTAATATATATACTGATATAAGATTATGTGTACATTAAACGACTAAGCAATTAACAATACTTACTTGCAATCCAACGGTCTTCTGAATTCCGGCAATTGTAGGTGGTGCCTCTGTAGGAGTTGGAACAGGAAGGTTTTTCTGGGGTGGAATTTCAACGTTATCCAGGCGCACAACAAAAGGATGTGAGTATTTTTAGTGATCTACACTACAAAGGATTGATAATCTAGGATCTGAGGAAGGATTATAAGAGAAAATAAGAAGATAAGAAGAAGAGAAAGTCAGAGGGAAGATGAGAGCAAGAACAATAACAAGAGAGAGAATATTAGATTAATCAATTATTAGTTAAACATTATCTAATGACAGACCGGATACAAATAACAAAAGCATTGGCCCTGCCTTAACAACAATTACTAAAGCCACACAAACAACTACTAGAGGCACCAGATAGATCTACAAGGTCTATGGCAAATACCCCCTACTCAATTTTATTCTTGTCCTCAAGAATGAACTTTGGGAACTGCTTTTTGATGACATACTTGTCCTCCCAGGTAGCATCAGCCTCAGAAGAGTGTATCCAATGTACTAAGATCAGCTCCACTAATTGGTGATATTTCTTGACAGTCTTGGTGGCCAGGACCTGAAATGGAGTAACCTTCATGCTCCCATTTGAATCCAAGGAGGGTAGTGTGGTTTGTGGAAAGTATTCCTGCTCCAAGCTTTGGCTTTAATTGAGAAACATGAAACACTGGGTGAATCTTGGAAGTAGTAGGAAGCTTGATCTTGTATGCCACTTTTCCCAGTCTTGCAAGAATCTGATATGGGCCAAAAAATTTTTGCAGATAACTTCAAATTCCTCCTGAGTTGAACTGAAGTTTGCCTGTAAGGTTGTAATCTCAGATAAACCCAATATCCAACTTTGAATTCTCTTTCAGTCCCCTTTTTGTCTGCATGCTGCTTCATCCTGTGTTGAGCTTCTTCAAGAGTAGATTTGAGAATAATACTCATTGCTTGTCTTTTATGAAGATAGTCTTCCACAGTTCCATTGGAAGATGGATTATGAGAAAAAAGATCAAACTGCTGAGGAATGTATCCATATAAGGCTTGAAAATGAGTAAGCTTGAGACTGGAATGATATGTAGAATTGAACCACCACTCAGCTAAGGAGAGCCAACTAACCCACTTCGTAGGTCTGTAGCTTGTCGTACATCTTAAATAGGACTCTAGACAAGCATTGACTCTCTCATTATGCCCATAAGAACTCATGTGCAATGTTGTACCCATCTTAGTAAAGAGCTCTTGCCAAAAATTAGTTAGAAATAGACTGTCTCTGTTAGAGACTATGGTAGCAGGAAGCCCATGCAATTTAAAAATGTTATCAAACAATACGTTAGCCACTGAAGCAGCTGTGAAGGGATGACTGAGTGGCAAGAAATGACTATACTTAGTGAACCTATCCACCACCACCATAATGACCTTCCTTCCTTCTGATTTTGGTAATCCAGTGATAAAATCCATGGAAATGTGCTTACATGCTTGGTCAAGCACTCGTAATGGTTGAAGCAATCTACTTAGAGAAGTATGTGGTACCTTATGTTGCTGACAGATGTCACATTTTGGAGTAAATCCTTCTTCATTCCCACCCAATAAAAATATGTTTTTGCTCTTTGGTAGATAGCCTGAGTGCCTGAATGTCCCCCAACAGAAGAAGAGTGGACAACAGCCATACTTGTTGTCTTAAGGTTCCAATTGAGCCAATGTAGACCCTATTCTTATATCTCAGAATACCTTGTTTGAGTGTGAATGGGTTTCTACTGAAAGGAGACACTGTTAATTGTGGAATTAATTCAGAAGCTAACTTATCTGAGTTGTAGCTCTCCTGAACTTCTCCAAGCCATGCAGGTTGTAGCTGGCTGATGAGATGACATTGATGAGAGTCATGAGTGTGGAAATATTGATAGAGCATCTGCCACCTTATTCTCTACTACCTTCTTGTAACACACTTCATAGTCATATCCCAACAATTTTGAAAGCCATTTTTGTTGTACCATTGTGTGTAATTTCTGCTCCATGAATTATTGAAGGCTCTGATGATCTGTGTAAATGGTGAAGGGATTTCCCATCAGATAAGGCCTCCACTTTGCCACTGCCATGACTATAACAAGTGATTCCTTCTCATAAGTGAACATGAAGAGAAATCTGGTTTTCATGCCTTTGCTGAAGTAAGCAATTGGCTGTCTGTGTTGCATCAAAACTACTCCAACTCCTGTATCACATGCATCAGTTTCCACTTCAAAAGGTTGATAGAAGTCAGGTAAGGTAAGTACTGGAGTTGTGGTGACATACTGCTTGAGGGATTCAAAAGCAGTTTGAGCTTCAACACTCCACTGAAAATTGTCCTTCTTAAGCAATTCTGTCAAAGGCCTACAAATAACTCCATATCATTTTACAAACTTCCTGTAATATCCAGTGAGGACCAAGAACCCTCTAAGCTCCTTTAAGGTGGTGGGTGTAGGCCATTTAAGCATGCAATCAATCTTAGCTGGGTCAGCTGCTACACCTTCACCTGTTATGATGTGGCCTAAATACTCCACCTTAGGTTGGCCAAAGGTACACTTGCTGTGCTTGGCAAATAGAGTATGTTGCTGTAGAGTCTCCAAATGATCCAAATGTGTTTTCCTGTCAGGGATGTACACCAGGATGTCATCAAAGAACACCAATATGAGCTTCCTCAAGTGTGGTTGAACTACATCATTCATTAACGCTTGAAAAGATGTGGTGCATTGGTCAAACCAAAAGGCATCACCATGAACTCATAATGTCCTTGATGGGTTTTGAAAGCAGTTTTGTAAGTATCTGGGGGGTATACTCTAATTTGGTGATATCCATCCCTCAAATCAATCTTAGAGAATATCTTGGAACCAAACAACTTATCTAACAGTTCCTCTATTATTGGAATAGGATACTTGTCCTTGACTGTGGCTTCATTCAACCTTCTATAATCCACACAGAATCTCCAACTGCCATCTTTTTTCTTTACAAGGAGAATTGGTGAAGAGAAGGGACTATGGCAGGGTTTAATTATACCAGATTGCAACATTTCTTGTACAAGTTGCTTCACTACCTCTTTTTGGATGAATGGAATTCTGTATGGCCTTTAATTTGGAGGGGTAGTGAGTGGTTTTAAAGGTATGTGATGATCATGGGTTCTGGAAGGAGGTAGAGATTTAGGTTCTTGAAAAATAGAATCATACTTTTTCAATAGGGGTTTAATTGGTTCTGGTATTTCAGTTTGAGTTTCACAAGCAGTAATGGCAAAAATGTTACCAATCAACCCATGTTTATTCTTCTTAAGCCATTTATGTAATTCACTTCCTTTCATCATTGAAATCTGAGTTGAGGAAGTGTTACCTTGCAGTTTAATACTCTCTCCATCCTTGTTGAAGGTTATAGTCAGCTTCTTGAAGAACAATTTTTTGGGGACCATGGTTTTTTTTTTGGGACCATGGTTCTATTTTTAGTAAGACATTTAGAAGTAAATCTAGGTCACCCCTTATCTAGATATTTATATTAATACCTAAACTACCCTCCTGATTAATTTTGGGCAATGATTAGTGAAATGATTAAGCTAAAGAAGTAGAATTATTGAGAGAGTAAAGTTAGAGAAGATGTAGATGAAAAACATGGAAAATAAATTTTTTTCCCAATTCACTAAGCTTGAGTATTCAAGTGATGATAGCTCATCTGATTCTTCATCTCCATCCTCTCCTAGACTATTTGTTAATCGTCACAATGATCTAGATATGAGTTATTTCTTAGATGGTGAATGTATTCTTCCATAACTCAATCTCAATATGAAAATGATGGATTTTACCAACCACAACCGAAGGAAGAGTATTTGGGTACCCAAGTATGCTTCAAACTTAGATAATGGTGGTTGAATTGGTCCAAATATTCATAAAACTGTAAATTTTTGTAAAAAATTCCTGTTAGGTTCAGGTAGTTCGGTTACCAAGTGTGAAGAACAGGTAACCGAACACGGAGTTTGGTTAATAAATGTCAAGAACATATAACCGAACACAGAGTTCGGTTTCTTTCTTCAAACACGCAGGTAGCCGAACTTTAGTAATAAGATTTACAGAGGTATATTCGGTTAGTTCGCAAACTTCAACGCAACAAGTTCCCAACCGAACTGCAGGTTAAAAGTAACCTAGTGTTAGAAGTTCGGTTGGTTCGCAAACTTTAACATATTTTTCGAATCAACCGAACTGGGATTATATATGCATATATGCAATTAGGCAAACGTTCAATTACTACGAAATTTATTTCTTGGCGAATTAGGTAGAGTTCGGTTACGAAGTTTCAAAGGTAGAGTTCGGTTACAAAGAAAACTTAACATTTTTGTGAACGAACCGAACTTTTGCACTTCTCATTATTTTCGTAAACTAAAGTTCGGTGATATTATTTTGCGAAGGAACCGAACTTATGGACTTGTGTTGTTCTAATACAAGGAGTTCGGTTAAAAGTATTTTTGCGAATCAACCGAACTCTGAGTTCGGTTAAGAAAAAATTAATTCGTGATAACCGAACTTTTTGCGACGAAACCGAACGTTTTGCGACGTAACCGAACTAAAAGTTCGGCTGAGACTTGTTTTTTGCGACGTAACCGAACTTTTTTCTGAAAAAAAAAAACCTCCATTAAACCTCTCTGCAACTTCCATTTTCAACTCATTTTGATGATTACTTCTCATTTATTCAACAAAAAACGAATCACAAGTAATGGGTTTGTGTGAATATCTTTGTTAATGTTTTAAATTAAGCTATATATATATAGAGGTGGTGGTGGTAATCGGAGGTGGTGGTGGTAATCGGTGGTTGGTGGTGGTGATAATCGGAGGTGGTGGTGGTGGTAATCGGCGGTGGTGGGCAGTGGTGGTGGGAGGAGGTGGTGATGGTGATCGGTGGTTGGTGGTGATGATAATCGGAGGTGGTGGTGATGGTAATTGGCGGTGGTGGGCAGCGGTGGTGTGAGGAGGTGGTGGTTATTAGGTTGGTTTTAAATTAAATTAGGTTAAGGGTAGGTTAGTCCACTTCAACGCTTTAGGACACCCCTTAAAACTATAGGGAAGGTGGCCTAATAAAACCATGGTCCCCTCAAAAAACCCATGGTCCCTAAAAAATCATTCTTCTTGAAATCAAAGGACATTGGGCTCATATTCTTCATCCAATCTACACCCAACACCATATCACAACCACCTAGCTTCAAGAGCATCATGTCCCACTAGAACTCACGTCCTTGCATTTTCCAAGTGAATGAAGAACACTTAGCATCACTGACCATTTTAGCACCATTTGCAACAACTACCAATAAGGGAGTGGCTGGAGTCATTTGAACTCCACATTTTTCAGCAGCTCCAGGGTCCAAGAAGCTGTGGGTACTCCCACACCCACAATCCTGATGGTGTTCTGTGACACATTACCAGCCAAGGCATACAATGATATTTCTACCTCTTCTTCAGTACCTGGTGACATGGGAGTATCACAAGGGGATTCTTCACCAGATTGAGTAGTATCTTCTTCATCAGCAGCTAACATATAGATTTGTTGCTTGATGCACTTATGTCCAGCTTGAAAAACCTCATCACAGTTGTAACATAGCCCTTTTTCCCTTCTTTTCCTCATTTCAGCATAAGACAACCGTTTAATTGGAGGGGGGGGTGGAATTTGTGGTGGGGGTTTGGAAATTCTTGGTGGTAATTCTAGGACTTGTAACTGGAGATGGAGTATTTCTTTGAGTGTAGTGGTTGGGAACATAAAGTGGTGAAGGTTTATAAGAGTTCCTTGATTTTTTTTGCTGCATTTTCAATGAGTGCTTCTTGCATTCTAGCTAGATACACTGCATTTGCCAATGTTTTGGGCGAAAACATTTGCACATGTAGTCTCAATTCTTCCTTCAAGCCACTAATGAAGCTAGAAGTGCAATACCCTTATGTGAGGTGGGGGTACTTTGCTAATATTAATGCCTTCAATTCTTCGAAAATTTCCTGATAATCAAGAACTGAACCTAATTGTTGAAGCTTATTAAATTCCCCTACAATATCATCATGTCTCAATTCTTGGAAACGAAGACATATATCTCTCAAGAAATCTTCCCACAGCACAACCTACTTACCAATTTGATAATCCTGAAACCATACATCTGTTTTTCCATCTAGGTACATGGAAGCCATATTCACCATTCGAGAGTCTGTCATATTATGCATAATAAAGAATTTCCTACACTTACGTATCCATGAGCGAGGGTTGGTACCATCAAACCTTGGAAACTTAACATTTGGTTTCGGTTGTTGAAACTGATTATGATCTTGAGTTCCAAACAAATAACGAGGTTGGTTAAAAGGATTTTCACATGTGTGGTTGGATGACGGTGTTGGACCCAAGATACTGTCCGATTCATTGATGGGAATCTTGTTGTTGGCTTGATTTTTGGTCGAAAACTCGATGTAACGATTTATTTGAGTAGCTACAACAGTATTAATGGCGGCAATGAGCCCTGGAGTTGGTTTTCCTTGAGATTCTTTGATCTTTGTAATTGATTTCATCACCACATCATACTTTACTAATGAATCACTTTGGGATTTAGCAAGCTGATCCATCTTCTTAGTGTAATCTGCTTGTGTTGTAGTAAGCTCTTCGATTTTTCTGGTTAATTCTTCAACAACTGCTTTGTTAGCCATGATAGGTCCAAGGATAGATGCTCCTGATACCAATTTGTAGTGATCTACACTACAAAGGATTGATAATCTAGGATCTGAGGAAGAATTAGAAGAGAAACGAAGGAGACAAGAAGAAGAGAAAGTCAAGGGGAAGATGAGAGCAAGAACAAGAGAGAGAATATTAGATTAATCAATTATTGGTTAAACAATATCTAATGACAGATCGGATACAAATAACAAAAGCATTGTCCCTGCCTTAACAACAATTACTAAAGGCACACACACAACTACTAAGGGCATCAGATAGAGCTACAAGGTCTATGGCAGTATTCCAAGTAATACCTCATGTAGTCAAGATCGGCTTCATCACCATTTTCCGCAATCTTCCAATTACACGTATCTACCAAACGACGTGGTTCTATATCCCTTCGATGTGTTGGTTCTGGATTTGGCGTATACTCTACCTTCAAATTTAAGGCAGTTGAATAACCCCGAGGATAGTCAACAAAGTACCTTTCAAAGGCAAGTTGTTGCATACTAGTTTGTTGCTTATATCCAAGTTGCCGCATCACACGTCGGGGATCATCCATAACGTATCCCTCTGGGTGGTACAACAGTCCATTGTAATATGCAACGTTACCAAACCTTAAAAAATGGCGGTTTTCTCTAGACTCCTTGTAAGGGCCGAACACAACCTCTTTGGTAGTTATCGCGTCCAGAACTAATATCATATCTGTCAGTCGACGATTTTTACCGGGCTTCAGAGTATTGTTGAAATCGCATCTCCGTGCTCTTGGCTCATCGGGCTCAGAACTTTCTTTTATCGTCAAGGCTTTGTAGTTCGTGAACAATGTTAGGAAGTGTTCATAATCCCACACCTATGCCAATGTAGAATGATACATATAAAAAGGAGTAATTTTGTGTACAATAATAACGGTATATGTGAACAAATATAAGAACATGAGTTTTAAAAAAAAAAAATACCTGGAGTAGAGTGAAATTCCCGACAAATTGATTAGTAACAACCTTATAGGCCGTTCTCATCTCCGCCATCAAATGTGCAATTAGCACGGTGCCCCAAGAATAGCCATGGACCTCAACGGATCCAAGTATTTTAGGTGGTTTGCACTCACCCTATTCCCACTAGCATCAGGAAATACCTTAGTGCCTAAGATGAATAACAGGTAAGCAGCGACTGTATAACGAATTTGAGTGGGATCCCAGTTATCCATCTTTCGTTTCTCCTTCGTCCCTCCAAATCTCTCTCTAAGCATATTCATTTTCATTTTATTTGTCCTACAATTCTTAGATACATAAAAAGTTTTGTATAGAAGTTTCGTAGTCCCAACCAAACAACTTGTTAGTCAAATCGTGTAACTTCGACCATTCTAAGTCCAGGCATTTATTTCCTTCTGCAACTGATTTGCCGTTAACCCATATAAACCTAGAATGTTCTGAGCATCATAATGGATCAGGGTTATCTCTCCAAATTGGGAAGTGCATGGTATTAGTTTCACCACCTCTCGACGAAGCAATTTACTGTCACAGAATCATACTCCACATTTTTCTCAACCAAAGGATATAGCCCAGAGTCCTTTACTAATTCTTGGACCTCTTTACATTCCAAATCCAAAGGTCATTTACTCGAGGATTGGTGTCGGCAAACACGTACTACTTTCTTATGATCCTACAATCAGGAGACAATGAGACTATACATAAATAAAAATAAAAAATAAAGTATACATAAACAGGAGACATTGAAAGAAAGCATACATAACAATACACGAGCACAAGGTAAAAATTCTTACATAGGTTTGATAGATAGTACGTGCTCAGTGTCCTTGTAGACAAATAGTGGTATCATATCGGAAGCTTGACCCTAAAATTTCCCACCACCAAGGTCAGGTAACATGTCATTAGGATGAGGAAGGTGCGAACCTTTTATTTTGACTACTTTCTTCTTCTCTTGTTTTTTTTTTACCGGTTGTTCGCCTTCACCTTGTCCCAATCCTTTAACTTGTGTCGGTTGTTGACTTTGGCCCAACGTCTTCCTTTAAAACTTCGCCTTGGCTTGCTTGTTGACTTGGGTCAACCTCATCATCTTCCTCTTCATCGTCCTCATCATTCGATTCTCCAGTATGTTCACGGATTGCTATTTTACTACGGTCCTTACTCTCCCAAACTTGCCCCCTTGTAGAGCCTGCCCCCAACTGCTTATTGCGACCAAATTGTTTCCATTAAGGAGGAAGAGACTCGGGAGTGCCAAGAGCGTTCTTCTTTCTTTTCTTAACGCCGACATCTTTATTTTTTCCTTTCTTAGCTTCCTTGGTTTTAGACCTATCAAAAGACATACGAAATAAATAAACGACAACTAACAATCATATCTGATGCCGACGTAGATATCCTGAATAACGACATTAAAACACAGGGGCTGGCATTGTCTATCGACAACTCGACCATGCCGGCGTATAATGTCGGCATTGCCGAAAAAATGCAAGTAGTTTTAGGTAATTTCAAGGTTATTCCTGTATACCAAAAGATTGCCGGCATATACATAAAATTTAAAACAGTGTCGTAACCCAGTGTCGGCGTGGTATTCAACCTAAAATCAATGCCGGGATTAAACATTCAGTTTCAGGTAATTTTAGTTTTTTAGCCGGCATAATATTCATACTAAATTCAATGCCGAATCAAATTACCGTCATGATATTCATACTAAATTCAATGCCAAAACACATTACTGGCATCGTATTCATACTAAATTCAATGCCGAAATTGACTGTAACTCAATTGTTTGAGTTAGAGTTCGCGATTCTAACCTAAACCCACTGCTTTAAATCGATTAAAAGACGTATAAAACGTTTCAGAATCACTTACCTTCTCACAGAAGTCATTTCTTCGAGAGTTTGATGGTATGAATCCTCTTCTTCTTCCTCAAGAGCAATCCGAGCAAGCCTTTGTTCTTGTTTTTGTTGAGCTACTGATTTTGATTTTGATTGCAGATTGGGATTGTGTTTCTTTCGTAGAGGCATGGTTGTAGATTCGGGTAATCGACGAAGATATTTTTGAATCAACGATTAATTGACGATGAAGAACGATGGTATCGATGAAGAAAGATGAAGATTTTTTTTTCTTCAAAACCCTAACCTAGAGGAGTGCCGGAATTGATGGTGAAGGAAACCCTCCGTCTAAGATGTGGTTGGGCCACATCTGTTTTGTATGTGGCCCCTTTTTATTTTTTAACACCTATTTAACTAAAAACCTGCCCCTTCCAAATTTCCTTAACCGCTTAACTTTTTGACAAAAAGTAGGAAGTTAGAAAAAGAAAAAAGCTAAACTTTGGGTAGTAAAATTATTTTGGAAGTTTTTTTTCTATTTTATATGACGTGTCAGCATTTAAAGATGAGCCACATCGTAGCCGCACCGTGAAGGTAATGGGGGATATGATTTTGGTTTTTTGATATTAAGTTTTAAGGTTTTATTTTGAGGGAAGGGTATTATAGTTTTTTTAATATGTTTCTGCCCCAAAAAATACCCCTTAGCAGACACTATTGGATGGAGATAGTAATTTATTTATATCCCCGTTAGAAAAAGTGTCCCCAGTATTCTTATTTTCCATCTCGAATCTTTTCTGTAACCCAAGTGATATCTTCTGGTGCCCTGCTTTTTTTGTAAGAATTTTAACTAATGCGAGGCATCTCTACTGTTGTTTGTGGTTCTTATTTTTAGGGTTTTGTTCCAGTTCCTCTGTGTTATGATGTGTTTGATAAGTGTTAGGTTTTTGTTTATGGCAGGTTGTAGCAGAATATTGAAACTCTTATCTAATTTTTCCTAAAGAATCAAATATGCAGGTGAGCTTCGATTCTACTCTTTGTTAGCTACAGTATTGTAATATTGTTCAAACTAAGGTTGTAATTATTGATGCCCCAATCCATATTGCAATAACAGATCATCACTTACTATAGATAAAATTCACATCTTTTTCTTAGTTTCTTACAATTCCATCCTAACCTAACTTTGCTTAGAGTTGGAAAAAGATGAAACAATTGTCTTTGTGCCTTTGATCGAGTCTCATTATATGTTTGTCCATTGTTAAGTGGTTTTCACCTATTTAGGGGTGGTGTTATTAATGTCTTAAGTTTGTAATCCAAGTAAAGTGTATCAATGTAGTATTGTGGTTGTCTGTTAATTTAGTTTTAATCCTCTCTATCCTTTCTGGATCCATGAAATTCCAAGAAAGACAAGATAAGAGACCTTAAAACTGTTTAACTCCAAAATTTCTCTGATGCTTCCCTAATCGATAACTTGCCTAAACACCGCAAGCTTGTAGACTATATACATATGTATAAGTGTTGAACTTCTGAAACGAAGCGCGAATTTTCTTGAAAGTATATTATGTTATGTGCTTGCAAATGGGTTAAGATGTAAAAGTGTAGAGCATCTGAAACAAGAATACCTGGAATTCTATCAACATTTTTTTTTTTTTTTGTATGTTTCCTAATTTTCTACTCTGATGTTGTGGTTAATGCTTACTGCAGAGTTTTTACTGTCTTTTTCTCTTAACGGTTAATAATTTCTTGTACATTTGGTTCAGGCGAGTGATAGGTTCAATATCAATTCCCAGCTTGAGCATCTCCAAGCCAAGTACGTTGGAACTGGCCATGCTGATCTTAACAGATTGTAAGTTGTAAATTTCCTCAAAAGTGTGTTAATAGCTCATTGTGTAAGACTTATTTATCTCCTGTTAATGGTTGTTCCTTTTGTTCTTTTCTTTAATTAGTGAATGGGCGGTGAACATCCAGCGCGATAGTTATGCATCTTATGTAGGTCATTACCCCATAATGTCTTATTTCGCCATAGCGGAGAACGAATCGATTGGAAGATAGCGTTACAACTTTATGCAGGTATCTACATGGTGTTTGTATCTTGTGTTATAATATTTTTTGTCTCTCCGTATGTTTGCCTTTGTTGATTGACGGGGTTCAGTATTAGTTAAATGTCTGATGCACACCTTTTGTTCTTTTGCTGCCATCTTCATTTAAATGGCCACTTTTTTTTTTAAAAAAAAAAAAAAAAGTTTCATCTGTTAACTGTTAAAACATCTTATACATTGATTATTCTTTATGTTGCATAACTATGCTTGACCTATGCTAGCTTGGAGAGCCGCATAATCGATTAACAAGAACAATTTTCTTTAGATTCTTAGCTGTAGTGCTAACATATGTAGGAAACCGGTGAATAACACCAGCGGGCTTGTCTAGTATATGTGAACCAAAAAGCTAGACCCTAAACTTAAATAAATAATCCTTAGGGGTTTCCACCAGACATCTGTTTTTTGTGTCCGAACTGAGTCCTGTCCGGCCTGCATATGTAGGAAATATGGTGGATAACATCAGTGGACCTCTTACTGAGGTTTCCAGGTTCTCTTATGCTATAGTTCAGCTATTATATTATATGTATGCTTTTTTTTATCTAAGTAGTGGCTTATCTCTTTCCGTGTAGTGTCATATCCCTTTCCGTGCAAACCTTGTTGACTTCTAATTTTTGACGTTAGCCGATACTTGTAACTATCTGCTCCGGAGTTTATGTTACCATAACATTTTCATTTTCATTTTCATTTATTGCTGATGAAATACTGATTTTGGTCATGCTAGTTGTTAAAGCAAATCTGAGGTGCAAGGTTTTTTAGTTTCTGTTTGAATTATTCATCGATGAATACAATCTTGTAGAGAATTTATTTGGATTTAGCTTTGAAGTCTTTGTTACTTACAACCATCTTTCATAAGCAAAACTTGCTATATCCTTACTTCTCTTTTTCGTTTGTACCTCTGTTATGACCACCACCACTCTTGTATTAAAATTTGTGCAGAAAATGTTGCTGCCCTGTGGTCTGCCCCCTGAACGAGAAGAAGATTAGGAAGCGTCTTTACTGGTGTTGAGATAAAACAAAAACATCAGCTTTTTAGATGCTTGCATCTTTGAGGTTCTGTAAGTCATATGTAGCCCACCGGCATATGTTTGGAGACCATTTCATTGACTGTCTGTTGACTAGATCTATTTCTTCAAGGTGTGTATCTAGAGTGTTTTCTGTACTTCTTATGTGGGTGATGTTTACTATTTGCTCATTGCTAATTATCCTTGACATGTTCTAATATGCACACACAAAAATGTCTCTCTTGTAGGATGCTCATCATGATTTGGGACTGGGTGGACTTACTATAGCTTTGGGGAACTACTCATTCACATTCACTTTTAAACATCATAGCACCCATAAATCACGGTGCATAACAGAATACTTTTTCCCTTGGTAAATAAAACCCTTGAGTTTTTGATGGGATGTGCTAGATCCTTTTATTTTTTACATCTGTGTAGGCAATGTGAATTATCTCGATTATCTGAATGATATTATCCCAAGTTGTTGAACTCACACTGCAAATCCCTTGGAAAATGCATGGCGTATGTCTTCCAAGTATAACTTACATTGATTAAACATCTCATGGATATGCCGAAGTAGTGATCTACTTTTCCTTGCCTGTGATGCATTTGACGTGTTAGACCAAGATAGTTTAGGCTTAGCCGGGTATTCTTAATCCCGTAGTTGAAACTTGAAAGCATCTAGACTCAAAAGTTCTAAAATTCCTGAGTAATAAATTCTCTAACCAGTTTCTTATCTTGATAGAGACAAATTGAATGAGAGCGGCTCAATGGGGGTACCCATTCACATAGGAACTCAACCGCTTCTAATTAGTGTAGTAGTAGACCTTGTTTGTCAAGGCTGCTAATGGGGGTGCCAATTTGCTTGGGGGTGTACCAACCCAAAGGCAATTGCTATTTTGTCCTATATATATTTTGGTATACCCCAAGTAGTATACCCCAAGTAATTCAGTACCCCTATTAGCAACCTTGTTGTTTGTGATCTTTGATTCAAGGTCTAACTCGAAGGTATTTGAATTTGAGTCGGGTGTGTCAAGTACGAATCATTTAAGTTAGAGAAAACGAACGACTTGCTGGTAGATTGTCATTGGAAAAATTCCGAATTAGATGAGTCTAATCCTTGGCATTTTGCATTATCTAAATTCCTGATGCCAAATTGATAAGTGTTATTGGAGCACTAGATTCTTTTGTTAAGATGAAAACAAGCTAGTTTGCTAATGAGCTGAGATAAATTCTAACATTGAAATCTTACGAAGTCCAAGGATTGATCATTCATCTACTCTTCTGATTTCAAGAATAAATTGCCGAGTCTCCTATCACCGCTTCTGCTGGCTTGCAAGTTCGCAACAAAGCTGAATCCAAACCAAACCAATGGAACTAAAATTGGTTCAGTTAGCTTAGAACACAATTCACGGAGGAAACGTGTAAATTTACTGTAAAAAGTAGAGCAACAAAAAGTTGGTATAATCTGTTAATAAAACGACGTTGGTACCACGATGATCTAAACACTGACATAACAGATCTATTTCCCTGCACTGTCACATTCTAAATAACACGTCCATGTTATTAGGCCTATAAGTATCCAACACGTGGATACAAAGTTAATCACATAAGCAGTACATTCAATTTTTAAACTGTCAGACCAGAAATCAAATTACAAGAAAAATAAAATAATAATGAAACAAAAAAATCATAAACAGCTTTGGCTCTCTCATTCGTTCGTTCCCCCTATCATTTCTACTCTTCTCATTCTCTCTTTTTTCTTAAAACCTCTTCGATTTTCTTTCAATCGATTGTTGTAATATTTTTTAGGGTTCCCTTCGTATCCAAACACAATCTTCGACTATCAGTTTTCTTCTGTACATTTTTTTTTATCTGTAAAATTCTTTTTCCAGATTCTCATTTGAAGATCTTTTGATTATCTTCTAATTTTTTATTTTCAGTAAATTTTGTTTGATTATTTTGATATGGTGAGAAAATGTCGGTTGATGTCAGGAAAAAAAAAATCAAATTTGGGTTTAGGAATTTGTGCTTCAATGTAATGTAGATGAATGCTTTTGATTAAAGTAGATGGTAGATCGAGGATTGGTTAGGTTAGGGCGGTGAAGAGGAGAGCTTATGGTTTATTGATTGTTTTGATGTTTGTGTGAGGATATCATTGATTATTAAAGATTGAGGATTTTAAGGATTAATTGAAAAGTTACAAAATTTGGATTCCATAAAGAGTCGGTTGTAAGCTTGTAACGAAGAAGGTTGAGATTGTTGTATAATTGCTAAATTGGTAAGCAATGGAGAATGCAATCGGTGGAAAGTTTAAGCTTGGGCGAAAGATCGGAAGTGGGTCTTTCGGTGAATTATATTTAGGTAAATTTATTATTTCATTTTTTTTCGCCTATGCATTTTCAACTTTGTTCATGATGATTTGCTTTATTTAGTTTTTTGGCGATTTGGTTTGATTCAGGTACTAATATACAGAGTGGTGAAGAGGTGGCAATCAAGCTGGTAGGGAATTACTTTAAAAAAAAAAAAAATTATGATGAATAAATTTGTTCAAATTGTGAATATGCTGAGTGAAGTGATTTTAATCCACGGCTTTAAACCTGAAGAATATGAAATATTCTTTCGTATGTTTATTTTGTTTGTGTGTAATATGTGCAAAAGAATGGAGTTTATATTTTGCATATATATGCATTGTGCATCCTTGTTATTCTTTGTTAGCTGACCTCTCCACGAGAAATGTTCCCTATGAAGCATGTTAGAACTAGTTATTTAGGAGATATGATCAATGAATCTTGCTTCAGAACAATCTCGGCACTCATTATATTTATAGTTCGTTAGGGTTGAACCTGTGTCTTGTATGTAATTATGTTTTTACTATTCAAAATATGGAAGATAAGAAATGTGGAAATTACATCTTTATTCATGATAGTATTTTATTTTAGCTGATGAGTGATGAAGATGTTAAGTGCTCACTCTTAACTGCGTATGGTTGTAGTTATTTTTTTGTTTATTCAAAATATGGAAGATAAAAAATGTGGAATTTACATCTTAATTCAATGATAGTATTTTGTTTTAGCTGATGAGTGATGATGATGCAAAGTGCTAACTCTTAACTGCATTTGGTTTCCCATGTGCTAATGATTATGTTAAATACTTGTCGTTCTTTGCACTAATTTATGGTCTATTAACTGAAGTCACACTTGGTTTTATTCTCATCAGGAATCTGCAAAGACCAGGCACCCTCAGCTTCATTATGAGTCAAAATTGTATATGCTTCTTCAAGGAGGAAGTGAGTACAATTTCTTTCCATTAGTTTTTTTATAGTTCAGTGTTATTGTTATTGTGCATTCTCAAACGAAAAGAGCAAGGTTTAATACGCGAAGTTGCTTTAATGTCGTGAGCCTGGGGAATGGCGAGTTTGATAGATGAACCACATTATCCAATTAATCTTGTTTTCATTTCTGTTTGAAGCTGGAATACCCCACTTGAAGTGGTTTGGCGTTCAGGGCGAGTACAATGTAATGGTTATTGATCTTCTTGGACCAAGCTTGGAGGATTTGTTTAACTACTGCAATAGAAAGTTCACATTGAAGACGGTGTTGATGCTTGCAGATCAGTTGGTAAGTACACCCACATTGCTTTTTTCCTCAGTTGCAAATTATTAGTTTCAGACGTTTATCTTATTAATTTCGTCGTTTGACGTTTGATGCTTTCAAGGTTTATATTGGTTTATAAGCTTTCAAGGTGATGCTTTATGTTGTAAACAGTATGTAACTATTGATGTCACTAAGTCAGTTTCCACTATAACAGTCTATCTATTGTTCTTTTTGTAGATCAACAGAGTGGAGTATATGCATACCAGAGGTTTTCTTCACCGTGATATTAAGCCTGACAATTTTTTGATGGGGTTAGGTCGCCGCGCAAATCAGGTATATACTCTTGACATGGTAGTCTAACCTAGCTATAAATATAGTGCATAGAGATGATCGTAGTTCTTTTCTTTCTCTACATTGTAGCCTATCTCCATAAACTACCCTTTATTGCTACACCATTGTATTTATTTTCTTTCATTGGGTACTCGTAGTTGCATAACTCCTTTTACAACAAGTTATAGAATACACACAAAAGAAAATAATGAATTGGAGATCCTTGTATCGGTTGTATACTCGAAGAAGGCTGAGAGTTACTGTAACTTGGGTTACTTGATGCCATTCCAGGTCGCAGTCTAGGTTAAATCCGTTTACTCACTGAATATTTAAATTGCAAAAAGGATAAGCAGTTGTTGCAGGTATAGTGGTCAGTAGATAGTTGCCCCAGTGCCTGCAGGTTGCAGTCCAGTTTTGCTTCTTTAGTCTTGTTGAATTACAATCCTATGCCGTCCTGACTCTTGTGAATCCTGCTGACAATTCACTGGATTTTATAGTGGTGCATGAAATCTTCATTTTGACACATCTTTTGCTCTCTTTCCCCTTCCTCATTCTTGGAAACTAAAAACAATTTTCTCATGTCTAATTATCATTTGATGAATAAGATTTTCATTTTTCAGACAGTTCCAGGTCTGCTATATACTTTAATCTCTGCAGTCAAGATCACACAATTTTGTTAACGTAGATGAGTTGGAGCAGTTTCGTGTGCTTGATCCATTTAATCTCGCTTTTCAAATCATAGACATGCTACTAGAGTCAGATTTCATATACTTAGACTCTCAGGGTTTCTAATGTTAAGATTTGTAAATTCTTTATAAGATCATCCACAATCACAAATGGTATAAGTTATCCTAAAATGGTACATATGACAAGCCAAAATATAAAATTTGGTGTTCATCAGAATGGAGAAATGTTATCTCAAATATGGGAAGAGTTTTTAAGTCGATGCATGGTGTTCTAAACACATTATCAAATATGGTGGGCGGTGTTTTAAACACCTTCTCAAACATTTCTAAAATATGGGTGGTGTTTCAGACTGGCCTTAGCTTACGGAATTGTTTTAAACTGCGCTTGGTATTTGGGAGGGGATATAAACACCACGCGAAGTTTAATTCACCACCAGCTAAATTTGGTAATATCTAAATTCTAATGGTAATATCTACCATTCTGAGTTTAGCATATTTGGTAAATACCCCATTTTAACATATATGTTGCCACACCCAACAAATATGGTATATATAATGGTATATGTTATATATACCATTTTAACTCCATCATTGTGGATGCTTTAAGTCTTGCAAAAAGAAAATAACGTTTTGTTATTATTTTTCTTGATGTGATCTCTACCACAGGTGTACATTATTGACTATGGCCTTGCCAAAAAATACAGAGATCTTCAAACTCATAAGCACATACCATATAGGTATATCATTTTCTCCTTTAATAGTGACTTCTGTTATCTAGACTTATCTTGCTGTAAAGACTAATTTTTTGTCTCCCTGACAGGGAAAACAAAAATCTAACTGGTACAGCTCGTTATGCTAGTGTCAACACACACCTTGGAGTTGGTGAGGCAAATTTAATATCATTTATAGCAATTGAAATTGGTCGCTTGTGCCCTGTTTTTTTTCTTTTTTTCTTTCTTATTCAACCTTATTACAAGACCACTCTAACTGGGGATTCCTTTCCTTGCAGAACAAAGCAGGAGGGATGACTTGGAGTCCCTCGGTTACGTGCTTATGTATTTTCTTAGAGGAAGGTACAATCTAGAAGCAGCCAAATTGTTCCTATTCCTCTGTTTTTAGCTGCCCGTCTGGTGGTGGTTCAGTTTTGTAGGAATTTATTTTGCTTTTTTATGCTTAAATACATTTTCTTTTATTGCTGACAATCAGCCTGCCCTGGCAAGGGTTGAAAGCTGGGACGAAAAAGCAGAAGTATGATAAAATTAGTGAAAAGAAGATGTTAACCCCCATAGAGGTATAGTTTTATTAACTACTTTTTGGACTTCGAATTTTGTTTATTACATCTTGATTTAGTAAGTTAGGCACTTCTTTAGCTCATTGTCTTGGCATGTCAAGAGCGCCCAGTAGATTATCAAAATAAACATTCTGACATTTTTTGTATTAATCAACAGGTGCTTTGCAAATCGTACCCATCAGAGTTCATATCATACTTCCACTACTGTCGGTCTTTGCGGTTTGACGACAAGCCAGATTATTCGTATCTGAAAAGGCTATTCCGCGACCTATTCATTCGAGAAAGTAAAATTCCAAGCTATATATCCTTATGTTCTGAACTTAGTTTATTTGGCCATAACTAGGAATCCTATATCGAAGCTGATATCCTAACCAATAATACTATAATACGCTGTTAAACTTGCAGGTTATCAGTTTGACTATGTGTTTGACTGGACTATACTGAAGTATCCTCAAATTGGCTCTAAATCTGGATCACGAGTAAGTGTCTCTGAAATATGTGTTTGTGCTACATGACTATCTATAATCCACTCATGGAGGGTTTTTATTATCCTTGTTATCATTACAGCATTCCAGCGGAAAAGTAGGATCGAACACAGGACCATCTGCAGAAAGAACTGAGAAAACCACAGGTTTGACTTCTTTCATGTGGCAAACTCAATCAAAGTTACAAAACCAAGTTGATATTTAAATTTCTAAGTCACTGGATACCGGCTCCAAGTTGATTTCCCATGTTACGGATGACGAGATGGATTATGCAAGTATATGACGAAATCTTCACGCCCTGGATAGTTTTTTGATTCATGTTTTTTTGTTATTTTTGATCGAATATTATGCAAACTTTGATGACAACTCTCTGTTTTCTCCAAGTTTTGTACTTGCCTGTGATCTGATCTTTGTTTTTGATTATTCTCTCCCTAGTGGGACAAGACATTCGGGAGAGATTATCAAGTGCAGTTGATGTATTCGTTAGAAGAAACACAATAGGTTCTGGTTCGCATGGCGATCATTCCAAGCACAAAAATTCAGAGGGTGTACCATCATCCAAGGAAGTGGTAAGTAATTTTGTCTTAACCAGACTACTTTTAGTTGTTACACATTTGTTGTTGGCTCTCTTTGTTTCGTATTTGCCACCTCTGTCTCTCTGATGACAACTTCTACTAAGAACCTCCCTTTGATGAAAATTCTCACCAAGCTGGACTTGCATATTTGTTATTACTTGCTTGGGGGTGGGGGGTGGGGGGGTGGTTGTACCTCACATGTTATCGACATCTATTTTAGTTTTTTAAATAATTTATGATTAACTTCCAAGTGTTATAATAGATCAATCTTTCATAATTTTTGGCTAGGCACCTGGTATAGAAAGGGGACGCCGCTCTTCCTCTCGCAATGACAGCACCTCTAAAAGGACTATTGTTTCAAGCACTGGGCCAACGTCTGGTGAACCAAGCGATAGTCGCTCAAGCCGGCTACTGTCAAGCAGCAGTCGTAGTGCTACACAGAGAGTTCAGCCTGGACTCGATTCAACAAAGTCAACATCTGTCTCTCGTATCACAAGTGGAAGAACTGTCCGTGATGATGCTCTTCGCAACTTTGAGCTCCTATCCATGGGCACAGAAAAAAGGAAGTAGGTTTGATAAAAGATCTAATCTTTTACTGGTAAAGAAAATGCATGCCTCTTTTTAAAAAGAGAAAATACTCCCACTTAATCTTGGTTCCCTGAAATTCTGAGTCATCTTCCACAACTTTCTTCTGCAAGAAATAATAAAAGGGGACAACAACAAAAAAATCGGTGCTCTGGACTCATCTTAGGGGGTGGGGAGAGAGAGAGAGAGAGAGAGAGTTCTTACTTTGGGGAATTGTTAATAGAGATAAATTTATTACTACTATTTTATACATAATCAGACTCACTAGTTGTAATATGCATCTTTTCTTCGCATTTCACCATACCTTTCCTCATCTAAGAGGCACACTTATAACTGTCATCTTTACTCCGTATCAACTATTATATCTGTTGTAACATTTTCTATCAAATGAAGATTGGATTTTCGAGAACTTCTGTTGTTCTATTTCTATATGTCTGGCCTGATGATGGTCTAGTGTCTGATGTTTTCAACCTCTGCTTACCGTATTGAACCCGTCAAAAGTTTTTCATTGCGATTTGCGATATTGTTGGTTTTTAATCTACCCTGGAACAAGATATTCATTTTTGACTGGACTTTTGAATCAATTTTGACTGGAGTATAGATAAGACGTGTGGGTGGTTCTTTCTCTCTCTCACCGCGTCAAGCTGAAGAACGTTAATGAAAATGATCGACTATAAAAATCGTCTACAAATAGTATATAGGGGACCCCTAGTATATATTGATCGAACGATTTTACATGTATCAAAATGTTATTAGGGCTGGTAGGTGCAACCAGTCAAGAGGAACATGTACTTGCTATAAAAAACAAAGAAAGATGAAGATTTGTTACAATTAAATTTTAAAAAAATAAATAATAATAAATTAAAAAAAATGCACTATCAATTAACATGGCGAGATTGGCGTATACTCAGATTAATTGGGGTATATCCATTTTATCAATACAATAAAATAACCATGCCCACTAAAACATATTAAAAAAAAAGTAATCAAAATCTTACTTCAAAACTCCAACTACATGATGAAATTAAAAAGAAAAAAAAAACGAAAAATCAAAACGAATCAAACGTCGGGAGGGTATTTTTTTGTCGACCTTGCCGACTAAAATATAGTCGGCAAGGTATAAAGTTGAATACCGTGACGACTTTTCATCTCTGAAATTAGCAGTTACAGGGTCGTCACGGTATCCATCCCCATACCTTGGCGATTATATTTTAGTCGGCAGGCTATGAAATTAATACCTTGCCGACTAATCATGCATTTCTAAACACCTTTCTCTGTGTGTCAAAAATCCTATAATCGGCAGGGTAGTTTCTTGTCGTCCTTGCCGACTTTTCATATTTTCAGAATTGAAAATGTCGATTCCTTTTATAATTTTGAGTATAAAATCACTCAGCAGCTTTGCAATACTGTTTGGCTAGTGTGGTTTCATTTCCGTTACAAAAAAAAAAATCCTCAAAAACCATAACACATAATCCATGAGTTCAATCCAAATATTACCTAATTAACTAACCTAAACACATTATTAATGTTAATTAATCAAGGACATATTAGTCATTTTAAAAATAAATGGTTAAGGGGCGTGGAAATGCATGAATCGGGAAAAATAAGTTCAGTTCACTGTGCAGAAATAAGCTTTCTGCAAATATTTACGGGACGCTTTCCTTCTTTATTGTTTTTCTTTAGTATTCTTCTTTTGTATCTAAAAAGTGATGAGTGTATCTTCTAAAGTTCTATCAATAATTTATTCCGCAAATTACATTCTGCATTACCTGAATAATAATGAGAATAAATTTTGGAAGAGAAAACCTTCCCCCGATGACAAAGATCAAATTAGTCAGGCCGACCGAGCAAAGTGAGGGGGACTCTATGTATAATGACTTTGTGTTAATGTGAAGCGTGACATTTTTTTCAATTTAACACAAAAAGATTGGATTTGGTTCAACGACACTGCCCCTCTAAATTAAATTTTACTTTTTTTTCTTTAGACATTTTCGTAAATAAACCGGAAAGGAAGGGCAAATAGGTATTAGACATTTTCGTAAATAAACCAAAGAGGAAGGGCAAATAGATATAAGAGGCAAATTGTATTATAATTCCTTATGTATCCTATTTTTTAGGGGTATAATTGGTAACCAAACTTTAATATAACATATCTAAAAATTCGTGCCTTGTAATTTTACAAATTTTATCTCGTTGGAAAGGTTTTAAAAAAATCTATGCAATGAGTACAAACAATGATATCAAATTTAGAGTTTTTACGAAAAATTCGAAGGTAATTATCATTTTAGGCACAATTTTCAGAAATAAATATATATTCATTATGCAAACTAACACAAAAGATACATAAACTTTATGTAACCATATTTTGGTTTATGCACCAACTAATTTTCCTTTGCAACTAATAAAACGATGTACTCCCTCCATTTAAAAATAAAAATATTTTCACTTTAGGCACAAATTTTCTTTTACAGTCCAATTACAGTAGTGTTTCCTTTTTTCTTCGGTCGGCCTCCCCACCGTGGCAGCGGTCATCTAGTATATTGTGGGCACAATTATAACGGATTTGTGACACTTGGATAGAAACGGGTTGCACAAAATATAATCGGTGACCTCGAAATTAAGATAAGTCGCTACATTTTGTGGTGTCTCATAAATGATGTCGTATAAGTAAATAAAGTCATCTTAACCAAAAATAGAGCTTAATACAAAGTTGTAAATCAAAACATTTTTTTTTTAGGAAAAGAGGAAAAACCTCATGATATTAATAGAAAAGGTCCATGTTCTCCGTATGGAGAGTTCCGGTACACCATTACATTTTCGTTCCAGTTTTGAATGTTTAAATAAGTTAGCATAGCACAAACATTTATATCTTTCCAGATATGCTCAATTGCATATTTGTTACAAAACATGGCTAATTTTGCTTCCCAAATAACATTTGTTCTCGTTACAAGAATAAAATCCTGAACTAAAAAATTTATATCAAATTTGGTTTTGTTTCCAAAATCTTCACTGATCTTGTACTGCTGATGACGAGCTTCTGCATACATTCCTATCAACAGCGTGAGAGTTGGCTGAGAGTCACTTCTGAAAGTTATAATATGGCCACTTCATTTTGTTGCCCATCGGAAAGTTGCATCTGCTCCAACTTTTTCTGGATCTTCTCTAGTTTCACAATCTACATGCATCCCTCGAGCCTCTCTAATAATTCTTGTATGATCACACAAAGTTAGAGCAACCCCAGCTTTTGCAGTTGAACACACCATAGTAAGCGCAATGTCCATCCTGAGATCCATACTTCTAGGTTCCCCCTGTCTGTATTGAGTTGTTATCTGAAGTGCATTGTCATTACTAGGATTATAATAAAGATTCTGCATTATATTATAACCATGTTTGTTCACTGTTTTATGCCCATTTATGTACTTGATGATACTGTTTGCAGTTAAGGCGCTATTTTGTCTCTCTTTCCTAAACACTACATTGCACCTAGACTTACAAATGTGCCAAATGATAGTACTACAAAGAACTGGCCAGTCTATATCATAGTCTACTCTTTTAGCATTTTCAAAACAATCATTCAACCAATCATGAAAAGTGTTTGTTCCATTAGTAATAAATTGCTTATCAAAATTAAAATGCATCCAAACCTGTGTGGCAAAATTACAATCCAAGAAAAGATGAGTTAGAGTTTCTTGCCCCTCATTGCAGAGTTTACAAGTTGTGCCAATACCTGGAACGATTGCTGCTTTTCACATGCTATTTGGAAGGATAACATGGGTTGTTTTCCAAATAAATTTTTTGACAAATGGAGTTGTATCCATACTCCATATTTGGTTCCAGTTTTGATTTGCAGCTCCAATTGAGTTTATCTTATTATAAAGTGAGTTCACTGAGTCTGTACCTTTTTGTGTAAGAGTCCAAAGAGCATTGTCTTCCTTGTCTGCAGTAGAAATTGTTATTTTCTTTACCTTTTCAACTGTTTGAGTTTCGAAACATTTGGCCAGTTTATCTAAATCCCAGGTGTTGTTTGCAGTAATCGGATTACTGACTTTGGTTAACCCATCAGTTCCAGTTTGTGGTTTATGTATAAGAGGCAAAGTATTTGGGATCCAGAAATCTTCTCAAATGTCCACATTTGTTCCTTTTCCAATATCCCAGAAACAATGTTTCTTTATTTCATGGATTCCAGTTAATAATCCTTTCCAAATCCAACTATCATTTCTTTTCGGAATAGTGTTTATGTGAAGAATATCACAGTCGGGGTAGTATTTTGTTTTGAGCATGGAAGCACACAGAGAATCTGGTTTCTCTTTAAAGCTCCAACCCATTTTAGCTATCATAGCTTTGTTAAAGTTTTTAACATTTTTAATTCCTAATCCTCCTTCCTCTAGAGATGTACACATAGAGTCCCATTTTTTTTAAGACAAACTCCCTTTTTACCATTCTCATTAAGGCCTTTTTCGTTTTTCCCCACCAATAATTCCTTTGAATTTTTGTTATATTGTTACAAATCTTTAGAGGTATCCTAAAACAGTTCATTTGATACACATATAATGAGGTTGTGACATTTTTTTTTATCATAACTGTCTTTCCTGTCGTGTTAAGATGCTCTTCTTTCCAACTAAGCATCCTATTTTTCAGTTTTTCTAACAAAGGTTCAAAACAAGTGACTTTTGATCTATTAATGAAAAGAGGTGAGCCTAGATACTTATCATTCAGAGGAATCGCAGCAACTCCTTTGATCTCTTTAACTCCATGTCTTATAGACTTTCTTTTTTGGGGCTAAAAAAACCCCATATTTAGTAAGGTTTATAAGTTGTCCCGAAGCTTTACCAAATTATGTAAACAACTTCACTAGATTATGACACGTTTTCTCATTCACCTTACAGAACAAGAGACAATCATCAGGGAACAGTAAATGACTAATTGAGGGGGCTTGGTTAACGATTTTAATACCTGTTATCAGACCCGAAATTTCAGCATGAGTGATTGTTCGGGACAACGGTTGCATAAAAAACAAGAATAAATAAGGAGAGATCGGGTCTCCCTGTTTCAAACCTCTAGTAGGTTTGAAGAAATTTGTTGGAGACCCATTCAGCAAAACTGGAAGCTAAGTCGTCGAAATACACTGATAAACTAAGTCACACCATTTACTGAAACCTATTTTAGTCATTATTTGAATCAAAAAATTCCATTCGACTCTTTCAAATGCTTTTGACATGTCCACTTTTAGTCCCATAAATCCCTTTTTTGATTTAGAATTCTTCATCTTATGTATGATTTCATGGGCTAGAGTTATGTTTTTCGAAATCTGTCTTCCAGGTATGAAGTAAGATTGGTAGGGTGAGATTATCTTACTCATTAACCCTTTCATCCTTCCAGCCATAAGTTTTGAAATAACTTTATAAGAGGTATTGGCAAGAGCTACGGGTCTAAACTCTGCCGGATTTATGGGATTTAGAGTTTTTGGAATTAACGAAATGAATGAGGCATTCATTTCATTAGATATGTAACCAGTTTTGAAAAAGGTTGGAATCATATTTATTAGGTCTGGCCCAACAGTTTCCCAATTTGTTGGGAAAAATTGGGGCGAAAACCATCAGGTCCCGGACTTTTATCCGGCTCCATAGAGAATAAGGTTTTCTTAATTTCATCCACAGAGGGAGTGCAACAAAGCATTTCATTGTCACTATGAGTAATACAACAAGGAATTAGATTAATCATTTTTTTATCAATTTCAGGGTTGACCGTGGAAGCAATTATCTGTAAATGTTCAGTTATACAATCAAAAATGCCTTTTCTAGTGTTTAACCATTCATTGTTTTCATTCTTGATAATTTCTATTCTATTTCTCCTAAATCTCTGTTTAGATTTATTATGGAAGTACCACGTATTTCTATCTCTTAAAGCCAGGTTCTGATCCATGCTTTTATCTTTCCATAATTTTTCCTCGACAGCGTACCAGTTTGCTAGATCTTTCCTTAGATTTACTAGGTCAGTAGTCTTGTTCGGATACCTAGTCATTCCATTTATTTTCTCAAGATATTTATTAATGTTGTCAATGTTGGCTTGGATGTTTCCAAAACTATTTCTATTCCAAAGCCTCGAGATATGTTTCACTGTAGATAGTTTTTTATTCATTTTATGAGCTGGAGACCCTCGAACATGAGTATTCCAATTTTCTTGTATGAGTGGTTTACATTCCTCATGCTTAATCAACTCTCCAAAGTATTTAAAAGGAGTTGGTCCATCGTTCTAGTGATTATAGGTGTTAAGTCTAATGGGGACATGGTCTGAAGCAAGAGGTCCTAGATGTTTTATGCTAGAATTCGGGAATTTCAAATTCCACTTAGCACTGACCAGAGCTCTATCAAGTCTCTGTTCTATGTTATCAGTTTCATTTCTATGGTTATTCCAAGTAAACGTGTGGGACAAAAAAGTGTTATCCGTCATCTGTGGTTAGACACAACATATAAGAACAATTAGGAGATCTTGTTACAATTCACCAAATATTATCCAAATAGTATTACCACTTAACCAAATTGTTGATTCTAAATTAGAATTAGTACACCACAATTCTTTTCAAACTTGTATAGATGAACTTTAAAAAAAAAATTAAGGAATAATGATAGAAGTAGAAGAACAATTTATAATTCATAAACAAACTTACTGGGGTGTATTAAGGCGAGTAATCTCTTTACTTAAGACATTTAATGCCTGCCTTAGATGCTGATACATGTAATGATATATGTCTCCAGCATTCAATAATACCCCTGATGTTATTCAACGGCACTTCGACGAATACCAAAAGACAAACGCGAATTGATGTGGCACAACTCTCTTTTATAGAATTTCAAAGTTAAAAGAAAATGCAATTAATTTTCTCTATTTTTTCTCATTTATTCTAGTGTTTTTCTCCATGGTTTCTATATTTGTGTGTGTTGATGCTGGATTTTCAGCAAGGGCTAAAATCGTAAAATCATGATATTGCATGTTTCTATCCCGGCTTCAGGAACGCATGTGACGATTTGTGTTTTTACGATCCGTGGACCGTTTTCACGATCTCTGATCGAGTACCTCTCAGAGCCGCGATGGATATGTTTCTCTAAAGGCCTCCCGCTTGCTGAGCGTTCGATGCTACGCAGTTCATCGTGCCTCTCTATGTAGAAGAAAGATTGGGCGGTCCTCCATACATAATTGTTTATTGAGAGGGAAAAACGCCTTCAGGACGTCGGTGACACTCGTTGTTCCCTGACCACATAGAGAGACCTGCCTCTACATAGAAGAAAGATTGAGCGGTCCTCCATACATAATTGTTTGTTGAGAGGGTAAAACGCCTTCAGGACGTCGACGACACCCATTCTCTATTCCCTGACTATGTAGAGAGACCGTGTATAGATTCAGGCGGCTCTCCATACATAATTGTTTATTGAGAGGGCAAAACGCTTTCAGTACGTTAACAACGTTGCACGTTGTTCCCTGACTATGCACCTTTCAGAACGAGTATGATGCTTCAACTATCTCATATCTCGATTCTACAATAGATTAATTCTACCGTGACATTCACCGACTGAATTCCTATAAGATAATCTATTCTATCTTATTACACCGTTCCAAGGCTGATCCCCGGCTGATCCCATGGATTAATAATAATAAGCACTTTATCTCATTACTCCGTTCCTTGAATTCCCCGACTGGATTTCATGGATTAGTAATAGATGCTCGACTCATTTTATTACTCTGTTTCATGAATCATTCCCAGCAGAATTTCACGAATTAGTAATAAATACTCCACAATCAGGCGTTTGACCGTCATCGAGTAAATCCTGAGAAAATGGTGCGTGTGTACTCGACAAATGATGCACAAACGAGCACCCAAACACACGAACGAACTATCAAAGTATGGACGAACGAGCGACCCATGAAAATAAAACAATAATTAATAAAATAAGGAAAGACGTGGGGTCGGGCCCACCCGGTCATGCCGTGGCCGGTCCCTCCCTTATTTTATTTTCACTAATATTTTTTATTTCGTCTCTCATATCATAGGGTTTCCCTTACTTGAGCAAACTCCCTCGTTTGTGAGAAACTCTTGGGTTTCCATGCTTTCATCGAATAAAAATAGAGAAAAGGTGTCACGGGACAGGGCCACCTAGCCGGCCGGCCATGCCCTAGCCTTGGTCGGTCCCGCACCTCACAATTCCTTGTTTTCACATATTATTATTTCCATCATCTCATGGAATTCCATCGTTTGACCAAAAACCCTAGTTTTTCAACATTTTCTCAAATATTGCTCAAACCATGGAAAAGCCAAAAAGCCAAATCTCGACCGACTAGGCTTCCCACGTCAAAAATTAAAATATCATTATTTTAATATTCTCAAATTATCTGTCACATGAGCAAAGTTCTTCTGCTCATTCGAGCAAAAATTGAGAGTTTCAGTCAAGATCAAACTCTTCTGAAAATCCAAAACATTGCTCGAACGATCGTCAGAAAATACCAAAACTCTCAAGACTGAGACACGGACACCGTGGTGACATAGGTATCCTGCCTTGACCGACCAAGGCCTACCCTAAGTCTTGCAAGGATCCGGTCCCACATATATTCACAATTTTGACCTAATTTGCTAGCAATCGCTCATATTGGGTCCAGACTCTCTCCAACCAACTTAGGACTCGCTCAAACGACTGGAAAATGGTCCCACGACCACCAAGGGCCGGTCCCATGCCCTCTTGGTCGGTGCCTCACCTCTCCACAATTAGGTTTTACTACCTAACGCTCGCTCGAGCACTATTCTAATAAATGATCAACACTAGCATTTGATCATTCTTTCACCAGCCGGTCAGCAAAGGACCTTGAAGCATGCTCACTCGAGTACTTGGACACCACATGGTCGTCCATCATCCCATGCGGTCGGTCCCTCCTTTACTCAATAGCCTATTTTCAGTAATTCATCAATTGACGAACAATTGATCGAAAATTAGGGTTTCGAACAAACGCTCGCTGAATCACAATTCTGAGCAGTTCAAACACTAATAATTGTATGATTGATCTGGCAATCAACATCTAAATTAATTATATAATATTCGGGTCTGCAAATATTTTAATTAATTTTTATTTGGTCACACTACCAATAATCCATCGAATGAGCAATACTTGCTCATCTGCTCGAATATTGATCCAACTATCAACTATCAATATTCAGTAATTCACTGAACGAGCAATACTCGCTCAATTGTTCAAATATTGATCCAGTTATCAATATTCAGTAATTCACAGAGTGAGCAATACTTGCTCAAACGCTCGATTCACAGTAATTTATCGATCAATTGCTGGAGTGATATTTACTCAGACTATCACATTTATTCGAGAATTGTGTCCTAGCAGACGCTCGATCCATGAATGCTCCACTGAACAAATTTATACCCATTGTCTAATCAAATCAAACGATTGACTAGTCAATTACAGGTTCGTGAGACATCAATCACGTCACATGGGGGATATACATTAGGGTTTTGGTCTGGCGGCCTACAACACGTGTGTTCATCCACGATGAGAAATGTGAGTAAGTCGTGCAAGCAGTTGAGGGAGTTAACAAAGTAGTGGGTGGACAATTAACCAACCTTCTCACGTACGAGAAACTGGTGAAACCACGATTTCCCACTTTCCTACTCTTTCACTCGAACAACTGTCACACTTACTGGAGATCAATGTGTTTTACTTTTTCCAGCAATATAAATAAGTCTCTGAGTCCATGATTGAAAGGCAGTACGAAAAAACACAGAAAATCCACGAGATATTGAACAGACAATCCATCGTCTAACCAAGAATCGTGTGACCAACACTCTTTCAATCACTCAAACTTATTCATCATTTGCAGAATCCCACAACACATTCACAAATTACCATTGATCTCACACACTTCTCAACTTCCCTACTACAGATCAACCTTCTTCCCTCTTTGTGACCGAATTGACTCTGGAACGGCCATTGACTTGGTTTAGGTCGGAGTCCTACAGATTGATCTCTCAAACTTAAAATCACTCCCATGCAGTGCATCTGTTTTAGGTTAGGCAGTTTGCTCGGTTGAGGAGTCTTCGATCGCTCGATCCTCTCTTCGTTTCCTAGAAAACCAGCAAATCGTTTTTCCCCATCTACAGATTGGCGACCACAATGGGAGATTAATCTCTCGGTTACAATCTTAATTTTAACAAAGATGGCTGGTCTTAGGTTTGGGTTAGTCACAAATCCCAATACAAATGATGCTAGCACTAGCAACAACACAAATGATGGTATTACGGAAACCATCCCTGCTTCCAACAATGGTGGTGATATCACTCCTCCTCAAACCAACATCGAAGGCCATCCCCTGTTCGGCCGCTTCCCTGAGGAAGTCAGAGAAAATCCACCCACCATAGCTGATCTCATGAAGGTGCAAGAGACTTTTTCCAAAAATAAGACTGACATGGCTGCAACACAGAAGGAGCTGTGCAATTGTATCAAAACTCTCACTGACAAGATTGCAGAGAAGACTCAGGAGAAGGGGAAATCCAAAGTAACAGTTGATCCTGAAGTTGTCCCAACCCACGTAGTTGATGATGATGAAGCCCACAAAGCTGCAGAAAACCCACCAACAAAGGAGCATGCCGGTTTTATCACTCGTGAAGATCTGGAACGCTTTATGGAGGATCGAGGGAAAGGCAATGCACCATCAGTACATCGCCATCAACCTCCATACCCTGCTGATATGCAAAGAATCCCTCTCCCAAAAGGCTACACTTCTCCAACATTCAAGTTGTACAATGGGACGAGGAATGTTCGAGAACATATCTCCCGGTTTTTGGAAGCGCTAGGCGAGCATGAGCATAACCATGTTGTCCGTCTGAAAGAATTCTCAAAATCTCTGACAGGACGAGCATACACATGGTACAACAACATTGCACCAGGGAGCATTGCTAATTGGGGAGAAATGGTTAATGCTTTCTACAGGAAATATTTCTTTATTTCGGAGCAGATCACTCTTTCTGACTTAGGGAGAATGGCGCAGAAAAACACTGAACATCCGAATGAGTAAGTGAAGAGGTTCAGAATTCAAGCCTTGGATTGTCATGATCCTAATGTTACTGAACAACAATTGGTGGACTTGTGCATCAACGGGATGATCCATGTCTATAGAGATCAGCAACTACTGCTCCGGCCTTGCTAGAAAGAACAAAAACTGTCAAAAATGAGGAGCCGCGAGATGCTCGAGTCAACACTAGGCGGCTGATCAATAAACAGTACAATATCCAACCCTCCACAAATGTTGCTGAAGGAAGTAAGAGGAAAGCTGAAGCGCAACAGCATAAGAATGCTCCTCCAGCGTCCCATCCTACAAAAGCACCAAGAAAGGAAAACCGGGCTAGAAATGCACAACCACCGGCTCAACGTCAACAGAACGACCAAGAGGAGACAGACTTCCCTTTTCCTATTGAGGAAGTGATCGAGTTATTGGAGGTCTGGATTCAAGATGATGCTATCAAACTACCTCCCGTAAGGAGAGCCAACAGAGGAAGAAATGGAAAATCCACGCTACTATCGTTTCCACAGATATGTCATCCATCCAACCAGTGATTGCAGGACTTTGAAACGTATATTCAAATAAAAAGCCGATTCAGGAGTACTGGGAACTGAAGGAGTACACAAGAATCCTCTCCCAATCAGAACCTTTACGTTCTCTAAACCACAAGTCAAAGAAGCAGTTCAATTATTGATCGAGCATGCCTGCGAATTGCTTTATCTGTCAAAGGCTCAAAGGATGGACATGTTTGCGGCTTTGAACCATATAGTGTCCGGGAAACGACTGTCAATTCCAGAGACGCTCCCTGAGCCTCTAGTCACTGACAATGAGATGTACGACTGGGGACTTCTCACCACAGTGCACCTGAAAGGAAATGAATTCAAGCGAGCCTTAGTCGATGTTGGCACTGCTGTCAATATCATCCCTTTGAAAACTCTCAGAGTTGCAGGCATCACCCAACAAGAGGCTACTCATGCTCCAGCCTCAGTCAGAGATCATGAAAGAGTCTCCAGAGACACTTATGGTTACATCATTCTCAAGATAAAAACTGGCTCGACCTGGGCAGAAACCAAATTTCACATAATTAGGGAAGACCGAGGGTATGATATGATCCTTGGACGAACGTGGATTCATACTAAGAAGGTAACTCCAACGCCTTCCATTGCACATTTCTCTGTTGAAGAAAGCTCCGACTCAGAGGAAAGCTCCAACTCGTAAGAAATAGAGGGCACCCCACCATTCGAGCATCTGGAGAAAGTCAAGGCCTTGATGGACCTAAAGCAAAAACCTGAAGAAGATGCACATACTTTCATTAAAAGGTTTCGCACTCAGGCAAGTCTTATTTCTCCTCATGCTTTCATATTATCAACTATCAAATATGCTACCCTAGTCTGGGACTCAATGCTGCTAATAACTCGGTAGTCACCAAACGCTATGAGTGGTTGATTTCTCCTCGGCAATACTTCACCAAGTGGTTAGATGCATAACCTCTCCAAATTCAGCATTCTACTGATACATTTGTTGCTAGAATAATGGCTGAGTTCAATAAGCAATACCCTGTGTACTCTCCCTTGCGCGAGTGTACATATGTTCCACAAAGTCAGGAAACTCCGACCGCACGACCCTGGAACCCCGTCATCAGAGGAATGCCGAATCAACAAAAGATCTTTAGAGCAAGAACCGTCAAGCCAAACAAATTTCATGAAGGGGATTTGGTTCTCAAAGAAAATAAGCGCAATCTTCATTCTGCAAGAAGCTCTAATTGGGAAGGACCTTTTATGGTCGCTAAATCCATAGTTGGAGGATACTACAAGCTGATCAACACAGATGGAAGGACCATACCAGTTATACAGGAGAATTGGCTCAAAGCCTTTGATGCCTGAGACAGCCTGGGTGTTGGGGTGTCATTCGCTCAAGACACGAGCGACTGTTCGAGACACCCAATGCATTTTAGGATTTTCTTTTACCTGTATTTTCAATTCCTCCAAAACGTTTGCAATAGTTGCATCAAGTATTTGAATTTATCAATTTATCAAAGTTCTTTTATTTAAAGAAAAAATCTCTATCAAATCCAAAAGGAAATCCTCAATCAACGCGTATTCAAAAACCAATCAAAAATCAAAACCAAAAACTAAAGCCTCACATTTCTCAGAAGTTCAAGGTTCAAGAGATTATGGAAAGGGAAACTAAAGGAAATCGGCAAAGTAAGATTTCTGTTTCTCTGTATTCTCCAAGACTTGCAAGGCCGCCTTCTCCAACTCCAGCTTCTCAGTCAACTCAACAATCTTGGCTCTTTTCTCCACCACAGCATCACTGGTAAAAGGTATATTGTTCTCTATTGCATCCTTGATGGTGTCAATCTTTTCACGGAGCCACTTCAAGTTGAAACCAAGTTCTTCAGATTTCTTCAAGTTGTACTCCCAATCAAAGAGTACATCTTGAGTGACGGTACTTCTGGCCCTGGTTCGTATATCATCTATGACACGCAATATATTTCCTACTTGCATTGTAAATAAGTAACGGAGCTTGGGGTCTCTTTCGACGGCAATGTGACCATACATCTTCCACAACTTCTCATACATATCAGCATACCCTATGGGAACGCTGAATCCACTAACTAATGTGTGATATGGGAGTGACTCGCCGAATGAAGGCCCACAAAAAATCCCTGCATTAGGATATTCGTGCAATATCAAGCGATT